>NW_028318994.1:10000-22500 GCF_062004578.1 Staurois parvus | reverse complement strand
GTATCAAGGCACAGATCTGGGGAAGGGTACAGAAAAATTTCTGCAGCATCAAAGGTCCCAATGAACGCAGTGGCCTCCATCATCTGTAAATGGAAGAAGTTTGGAACCACCAGGACTCTTCCTAGCGATTGAGGGAGAAGGGCCTTAGCCAGGGAGGTAACTAAGCACCTGATGGTCACTCTAAAAGAGCTCCAGCATTTCTCTGCAGACGAGTACCTTCCAGAAGAACAACCATCTCTGCAGCACTCCACCAATCAGGCCTGTATAGTAGAGTGGCCAGATGGAAGTTGCTCCTCAGTAAAAGGCAAATGGCAGCCCACCTGGAGTTTGCCAAAAGGCAACTGAGAGACTCTCAGACCATGAGAAACAAAACTCTCCGGTCTGGTGAAACAAATATTGAACTCTTTGGCCTGAATGCCAAGTGTCCTGTCTGGAGGAAACCAGGCTCCGCTCACCACCTGGCCAATACCATCCCTGCAGTGAAGCATGGTGGTGGCAGCATCATGCTGTGGGGATGTTTTTCAGTGGCAGGAACTGGGAGACTAGTCAGGATCGAAGGAAAGATGAATGCAGCAATATACAGAGACATCCTTGATGAAACCCTGTTCCAGAGCGCTCCGGACCTTTTAGACTGGGGCGATGGTTCATCCCTGCAACAGAACAACGACCCTAAGCACACAGCCCACATAACAAAGGAGTGGCTACGGGCCAACTCTGTGAATGTCCTGGATTGGCTCAGCCAGAGCCCCGACTTTAACCCGATTGAACATCTTTAGAGAGATCTGAAAATGGCTGTGCACCGATGCTCCCCATCTAACCTGATGGAGCTTTGAGAGGTACTGCAAAGAAGAATGGGAGAAATTGGCCAAAAATATGTGTGCCAAGCTTGTAGCATCATACTCAAAACGACTTGAGGCTGTAATTGGTGCAAAAGGGGCTTCAACAAAGTATTGAGCAAAGGCTGGGAATACTTATGTACATGTGTTTTTTTTCGTTTTCTATTTTTAATAAATTGCAAAGATTTCAAAACTAACTTCTTTAACATTGTCATTATGGGTATTTGTAGAATGTTGAGGAAAACAATGAATTTAATCCATTTTGGAATAAGGCTGTAACATAAAATGTGGCAAAAGTTAACCGCTGTCAATAAGTTCTGGATGCACTGTATGGTCAGCTTCTCTTGGAACTCCAGTAAGAAATGCTTGTAAAAAAGTAAAAAAAAAATAGAGGGGAAAAACAAGTAAAATTACTCGCCTTACACCTTGAAATTGGGCCGCTTTCTGTAGGCAAGGGGGATTTCTCTAGGCCTTGCACTGAGGAGCCCAAATCTTGTGAGAAGTCGTACTGTGATTTATGATCCTCGGCTTTCCCAAGATCTTGTGAAAGGGCACAGTGATGTTTCCCTCCCAAGGCAAGCTTGCTCGAAGCCACAATGTAAGATGTTTGCTTGTTTGTTTGTTTGTTTTTTTGTTTGTTTTTTTTTTATTAACGTTAAAAAAATTTTTTTTTTTTGCATTCTTATTGGCCGGGAGCTACTAAAGAAGTCGACCATGCATCTCCATGCAAGGACTGCTTTACTTTGATAGATTTGGTTTAAAGTAAAAGACCACTTTTTAAGAATAAAGACCTTCAGGACAGTTATGCATTACAAGGGTTTTAGGAACCTTCATTGGGGGTTCTTGACCTCTTCTTCTGTTCTGTAGATACAGAGGCAGGCCATTTTAGTAGCTTCCTCTTCCGGGCAATATGTGATGGAGTATGGGGGTATGGTAGCGGGCAGTATGTACAAGAGAAGAGTTTAAAGGGTATGGTATCAGACAGAAATGAGAGGATATGACAGCGGGTAGTGTGTGGAGGAGCCGAGTGGGAGGGGTATGGTATCAGACAGTATGTTCGGAAGAGAAGTGGGAGGGTATGACAGCGGGTAGTGTGTAGAGGAGCTGAATGGGAGGAGTATGGTATCAGTAGGTTTGGGAGAAAAGTGGGAGGGTATGACAGCAGGTAGTATGTAGAGGAGTGGAATGGGAGGGGTATGATTTCAGTAGGTTGGGAGAGAGTGGGAGGGTATGATAGCGGGTAGTATGTAGAGGAGCGGAATGGGAGGGGTATGGTATCCGTATGTTCGGAAGAGAAGTGGGAGGGTATGACAAGGGCTAGTATGTAGAGGAGTATGGTATCAGTAGGTTTGGGAGAGAAGTGGGGCGGGTATGACAGAGGGTAGAATGTAGAGGAGCAGAAAGGGAGGAGTATGGTATCAGTAGGTTTGAAAGAGAAGTGGGAAGGTATGACAGCGGGTAGTATGAAGAGGAGTGGAATTGGAGCTGTATGGTATCCATGTTCAGAAGGGAAGTGGGAGGGTATGACAGCGGGTAGTATGTAGAGGAGCGGAATGGGAGGGGTATGGTATCAGTAAGTTCAGGAGAGAAGTGGGAGGGTATGACAGCGGGTAGTATGTAGAGGAGCGGAATGGGAGGGGTATGGTATCAGTAAGTTCAGGAGAGAAGTGTGAGGGTATAACAGCAGGGAGTATGTAGAGGAGCGGTATGGTATCAGTAGGTTTGGAAGAGAAGTGGGATGGTATGACAGTAGGTAGTATGTGGAGGAGTGGAATGGGAGGGGTATGGTATCAATAGGTTTGGAAGAGAAGTGGGAGGGTATGACAGCGGGTAGTATGTAGAGGAGCGGAATGGGAGTGGTATGGTATCAATAGGTTTGGAAGAGAAGTGGGAGGGTATGACAGCGGGTAGTATGTGGAGCAGTGGAATGGGAGGGGTATGGTATCAGTAGGTTCAGGAGAGAAGTGGGAGGGTATGACAGTGGGTAGTATGTAGAGGAGCGGAATGGGAGGGGTATGGTATCAGTAGGTTCAGGAGAGAAGTGGGAGGGTATGACAGCGGGTAGTATGTAGAGGAGCGGAATGGGAGGAGTATGGTATCAGTAGGTTCAGGAGAGAAGTGGGAGGGTATGACAGCAGGTAGTATGTGGAGGAGTGGAGTGGGAGGGACATGGTATCAGATAGTATGTTTGGGGAGAAATAGGAGGGTATTACTTTGAAATTAATTACAAAATAGCGAATTTGTGAAGTGGCAATTTATATTTATATTTCAATTTTTCTCTTAACAAAAAGTAAACAGATCTTTCCATACTTTTCTTGTGCTTCATTCTTGGAATTGTTTGTTTTATCCGTACATGTAGGCAGTTCAAAACCGTTTATTCCACTTTTTTAGCAGTGTTTTGCAATGTAATAACCCTTGCTGGTTTGTGGCATTTTTGAGCATGGTGATACAAGCTAGACGAATGTATTATATTCTTCTTTCAAACTTTCCAGATCACTATGTCAAGTTTAAAAGTTTGTTGGCGTTTGTTATGATACGCTGGCAAATCTTTTTCCTCTTTTTAACCTGATGACTCCAAACATGCTGCGAGACTTGTCAAAATAATGTATTGGTGGTTTGCGTGTCGTGTTGGCTCTTCTGAGCGGTTTGTTTTACGTTGTATGGAAGCCATAAAACGGAATTACCCTCACTGTTCTCTTGTTAAAGCATGTTACAATACCGCACTGTCCTCTGTTCAAAGCTGGACAAATCCCAGGAGCCAGGTAACCAATGGCACTAAAAAATGACAGCTGCTGCCTTAAATTTTAGGTCTCCTGAACTAATGTCAGTATAAGCCAGTGTATCGTGGCTCCTTAAAATAGCCTGTTGGCTTCTGGATGAGACTGGCTGGCTCCTATATTCAGCATTAAAATTCACACTTTACATGACTCAGTGGGGGGAATGTCAGCATTACCAAATCACTTATATTATTTTTAGTTGAAAAAGTAACGCTCTCTTGCCATGAATAGAAATACTGTAGCTCCAAAGCTCTCTTGTGTAATTTAAAGCCCAGTTGAACATTTTAATTCCGCTAAATATAGTTCTGGTGTATCACAACAAACGGTGTGCAAAGTCTTAGTATGTTTGCAGAATGGGAACCTTACTCTCAGGGAAGCAGTGACTGCTTTACCGAGGTCCATTACATCCCCTGTTTAGTCAGATCTCTCCAATCAGCAAGGAATAGGAGCTTTGCTTATTGCAGAGAAATAAGTCTGACTCAGCAGGGGGCTTCAGAGCTCTTTTAGGGCTCAATCACATTAGCTGTTGGGGAGCAGGAAATCTGGAAGTTGAGCCGCTTTTTTACCACCCTCAACTGCTACCCCCTTTAGCTGCAGAGGCATGATTTGTTTTTGCAGCAATAATTATGCCCCGTGCCACTTAGGGCTCGTTCACACTTGGCTGTTTTACCAACGCTTGCCAAACGCCGCTATAGCGTTTGGCAAGCGTTGGTCCGGCTTTTGCGTAGCATTTTTTAACGCTCGGCAAACACTCCGCAAACGCCGCATGCGTGGTTTAGCGGAAGTTGCTAGGCGTTAATAACACCCCACAAACGCCTATAATGCAGTTTCAGTAGTGTTACCACTCCGCAACCGCGTCGCAAACGCCGGCCGGGCGTTTGCGGAACGGCACCATAGACGAGAATAGGAGGCTTCAAAGCCTCCTGACTCGACCAGAGGCGTCCGTTTTTTCCGCGACGTGACGCAAACGCTTCCGTTAGAACAGCACCATGTGCTGTAATGTGCAGAATTGGCAGAGGCGTTTGGGAAGCGGTAAAAACGCTTCCCAAATGCCTCTCTGCCGCCTGCACACAACGCTAGTGTGAACGTAGCCTTACAGTGCTCAGCATAAGTGAGTACACCCCAACAGATTTGTCAGAAAACTTTTTACTTCCCTTTCAGATTCAACTTTTTCTATGGGACATTATGCTACAAAATACTCCCTCAAATGCGGGCCATTGATAGCTAAAAAGATTTGTTAGTTTGCACACAAAAGTATTTTTCCTAAGAAATTCATTCAAGACCAAGTTTAAAAAATGAATACACTTCAATGAAAGTCTTGGTAAAAAAGCAAAATTTTAGACAAAATCCTAATTAACAAAAATGCAACTACAGGTGAGTCTATTTATTTAACATGTGTCCAGCAGACAGCTGATTATAAAAGGGCGTTACTTAAAGAAAACCCCTCTCGTTTCCACATGGAAGAGAAATGTCACAAGGTCTGAGAAAATAATTTCTTTACACAAGAAAGATGAAGGCTACAATAAGATCAGTAAAGCTTTACTTATCAGTCAGAATAATGTAGCAAAAGTGATACAAAAATTAACAAAGCTGCAACCATCTCACAGAGATGTCCAGGCTGTCCACGGAAGTTAACACCTCGACGGGAGCGTCTTCTGATGAGAAGGGTTGAAGGAAATCACCAAGCAAGTTCATTGCAGTTAGCTAAAGAAGTAGAAAGCTAAACTGGGGTGATTTTTTTTTTTTTTTTTTCCCATGACATAATACGGCGTACACTGTAGAGGAATGGCATGCATGGGTGTCCTTTAATGAAGGAAGCCTCTCCTAAAGCCCATGCACAAAAAAGCCTGCCTAGAATTTGCCAGGGCCCATGCTGAAAAAGACTATTGGGACTCTGTACTCTGGAGTGATGACACCAAGATAAATGTTTTTGGAACTGATGGCTTCAAAACCGTATGGTGTTGCAAAGGGGAGGAGTACAAAGAAAAATGCATGGTGCCTACAGTGAAACATGGCGGTGTCCTTCTGTGGGGCTGCATGAGTGCTGCTGGTGTCGGAGAGCTGCATTTCATTGATGGAACCATGAATTCATAGATGTACTGCTCTATGTGGAAAGAGAAGATGCTACCATTACTCCATGCCCTTGGTTGACTCCCGATTCCAGGTCACATGATCGCTGTGATAGCCTCTGATTGGCTATCACAGTGATTAGTCACTGTACAGCCCGGCCCCCTTGTTTTTTTCTCTATATATGAATGGAGGAGAGAGATACATTGTATCTCTCTAACTCCTGGCATAGAGGGGAAAAAAATGTTTATATTAAAAAAAAAAAAGATAAATATTAAAAAATAAAACAATAAATAGAAAATACCTAGATGAAGGTTTGATCTAGTTCAGCGCCAGGGATAGTGTTTGGGTCAAGGTCAGGGTCAAAGGTCAGGATTTAAAAAAAAAAAAAAAAAAAATTGGTAGTGTCAGATAGTGTTAGTGTGTTTTTAGGTAAAAATAAAACAAAATGCGCACTATTGTTTCAGGGCTGTACTATGAGTACAAATATCAAATAACATACACATATATGGTATCGCTGCGAACGTCAGGAGCTGGAGAATTTATTTTGGGTTGCTCTTTGGTGGTAGGTTATGGTAGTAACAAAAAACACGCAGCTAAATTTAAAAAAATATATATATATATATTTTTTTTTTTTTTTTACTATTTTGGGCCAGTTTTCTGTTGGATAAAAAAAAAAGTCAGGAGATATCTATTACCATTTACAACCAAATGAAAGCCCACTTTGTCCTGAAAAAAAAAACCAAAAACAATTGCTAGGGTAAAACAATTTTTTTTTCTCTGCCAAAAATCCCTACCTCCCAGCATTTGTTTTTATATATTTTTAGTTAAATTCCACTTTCAGCTTGTACTGTCTTATCACACTTTTTGCTTTAAGGTGCTTACTTTCATATGTATACAAAAATGTGACTATAGTTACTCTTTAATTGTTCTTAATTACTTGGCCTTTGTGCCAGTGAATTGAGTATGGAGTATTGTGCAAAGAAGGGATTTAATCTCCTTGGCATGCACAAAGCATCTTTATATAAGGACTAAAGATGAAAGCTGAATGCCAGCCATGAAAAAAAATCCAATCCAGGGCAGCCTATAGCTTTTATTTTAAAATCGCTGTTCTAAGACCCACAGATACCTTAATCAATGGTCCTGTGATGGCGTTTCATACCTTGGATCTTCAGCAGTACACTAAGGCTACGCTCACACTAGCGTTGTGTGCAGGCGGCAGAGAGGCATTTGGGAAGCGTTTTTACCGCTTCCCAAACGCCTCTGACAATTCTGCACATTGCAGCACATGGTGCTGTTCTAACGGGAGCGTTAGCGTTGCGTTGTGTCGTGGCAAAACAGACGCCTCCGGTCGAGTCAGGAGGCGTTGAAGCCTCCTATTCTAGTCTATGGTGCCTCTCTGCAAACGCCCGACCGGCGTTTGCGGCGCGGTTGCGGGGCGTTTTCAGAGCGGTAACACCATTTAAGCTTCATTATAGGCGTTTGCGGAGCGTTTTTAACGCTTGGCAAATGCCTAGCAACCACCGCTAAACCACGCATGCGGCGTTTGCCGAGCGTTAAAAAACGCTCCGCAAACGTCGGACCATAGCGTTTGGCAACCGTTGGTAAAACAGTCAAGTGTGAACGAGCCCTAAGAAGTGCACTCTGTAGTGTGGTAAGCATCATCATAGACTGCCATCGGGCTGACTACTTTTGCAGAGCAGTACTTGGGGACAAGAAGCAAGTGTGCGCCAGGTTATTTGGCAGTAGTAAATCTCCAAACATAATTTCAATAATTACTGCCGCCAAATTTTACTATTTGGGGAATCCACAAAAGGGAATAATACAGTGGTTTTGTATATATATTTCTTTATTTTATATATATATATATATATATAACTTAAAACCAACTTTCAACTACTTCAGAAGATTTTACCCCCTTCATGACCAGGCCATTTTTTGTCATATGGCACTGCATTACTTTAACTGGTAATTGCACTGTCATGCCATTCTTTAGCCAAATATAATTTATATAATTTTTTCACACAAATAGAGATTTCTTTTCTTAGTTGATCACCACTCATTTTTTAAAATGTATTTATTTATATATTTGCGATTGAAATTAAAGAAAAAAAACAAATCTTGAAATATATATATATATGTGTATGTATTTTTACTTTCTGCTATAAAACATGTCAAAAAGACAAAAATGTATTCTGCTACATGTCTTTATAAACAAAGTATATATTGATTGGTTTGCATGAAAGTTATAGCCTCTACAAACTATAGTACATATATACTGGAATTTTTTTTTTTTTATTATTATTATTATTATATTCACTTTTTTATACGCAATAGTGTGGCATGCAAACTGACACTAACTGCCACTGATATTACCAGTGACAATGCAATTGATCAGTGATGATACACACGGTTACTGTAATAATGACCCAGGCTAGGAAGGGATTAACATCTAGGGCGATCAAGGGGTTAAATGTGTGCCTACCAATGTGTAATGTGTGCTGCTTTTATGAAGAGATCTTTGTCTCTCATCCCTGCTTTGCACACAACCTATCAGCAGGTCCCACCCATGATTCATTGGCCCGGCACTTGCTGACAGACTCCTGCTGTATACAGGCATCCAGTACCAGTACGTTGCTTTGCCTGCATGGGCCGCTCATCCACAGTACATTACGGGCGTATGGTCCACAAGTTGTTAAAGTGTATCTAACCCAAGGATGTAAAAATATAAATTGTTGCTTACCAATCCTTATGCTGCATTCACACACTAGCGCGAAGCTACAAAAAAGCTCAAGCTTAAAAAATTAGCTGTTCTCTATGGTTCCTGTTCACACCTGATCACGCAGTCAGGTGTAAACAGGCACCATAGAGAACAATTGATTGTTTTTAAGTTTGAGCTTTTTTGTAGCTTCGATCTTTAACTTACAAAACGCTTAAGTGTGAATGCAATGTAGCGGCTGTAGTACTTGTAATACCTTTTATTTTCACCTGGTGATCCTGCCAGTAACATAATTCCTGTCTTAGGGCAACAACACTCATTCACTGTACTGTATCTTTGGAGGAGCAGCATTTGTTGCCTTAGTACATAGAACACTTCTCATCTCCATAAAATAGAAGGGGGTGTTCTGTAGGAGAGAACCAGGGATCATGCTGACTGGGCAGCACAGTGTCTAAATGATTAGCACTTCCGCCTGGCAGTACTAGAGTTGTTGGTTCGAAACTCAACCACGGCACCACCTGCCTGGAGTTTGCATGTTCTCCCTGTGCCTGCATGGGTTTCCTCCGGGTACTCCCGTTTTCTCCCACACTCCAAAGACATGCTGGTCGGTTATTTGGATCCTGTCTAAATTGGCCCTAGTATGAATGGAAGTTAGGGACCTCGCCTTGAGTGTATATATGTAAAGGCGCTGCATAAATTGACGGGGCTATAGAAGTACTTGTAATGATAACGAAGAACAATGCACCACAGGCAGAGCGCATAGGAAGTTGGGCACTCACTCATTTCGGCACAATCAACAGGTATATTTTTAGCACCGACCAAAAGGGAGCAAATAAGAGAAGTCCACTGTTGAGGATTAAATGCATTTTAAGATGTAGAAAGTAATAATTATTCACCCATATGAGTGTGTATTTGTCTTGTGCAAAATGAAAAGTTTTGTGTGTATATGTATCAGAAAAGTGTACAGTTATGTATAGGGGTGCACACTGTGGGTAGATTAATCTCGGTGATGAAGGGATGACAAGATTTTGCGAACAAAACAACTGCATGACACGTTCCTTTCATTCATCCTTACTATAACAAGTTGGTATAGCATCCTGTTTAAATGAATATAGCCTACTTCATCATGGGCCAGTGAGTTTAGTTTGAAATCAAACGATGCCTGTGACATTCCTAAAGCACACATTTCTATCTCTTCTTCTTTTTTTTTTTCTTTTTTTTTTTTTTCCTTTAATTTTTTTCCATCTTTTTTAGTTTTTCTAAACTTAAAATAAAAACTCAATGGTTTGTGAACCATTAAAACATTGGGCAGCTTTGGTGAAAATTTTTGAGCTGCACTCATGTCCCAAGTAATTGTGAGCAAAAACCCCCAACATGCTAACATATCCTTCAAGTCTGCTATTGACCCTTGAGGCAAACTTCCAAATCTGTTGACATATACAGTCGTGTGAAAAACTTAAAGATGTATTCCAGGTATGGATATTTTATACAGAATTACGCTGGTCCGGCTTGGACCATTGTAACTTTGTGTACAGTGCTCAGTATAAGAGAGTACACCCCCAACAAATTTGTCAGAAAACCTTTCCTTTCAGAATCAACTTTGTTTTATGGAACACAGTACTGTAAAATACTCCAACAAAAGCGGGTCATTGATTGTAAACAAGATTTGTTAATTTTTACACAAGTATTTTTCCTAACAAATTCATTTGCGGCCATGTTGCAAAATTGAATACACCCCAATGAAAGTCTTAGGAGCAAAGCTAAATTTTAGACAAAACCTATTTAACAAATAGACTCGCCTGTAGTTGAATTCTTGTTAAACCGGTGTCCAGCCGACAGTTGATTATAAAAGGGTGTTACTTAAGGAAAGCCCCTTCCCATTTGATGTTATCAGCAATGGCACCACATGGAAGAGAAATGTCATAAGGCTGGCCATACATTATACAATTTTCTTGAGAATTTTGCTTTAAATTTACCAAAAAACATATAATATGAGGTCAAACCTAAACAACACTGTCAATTGTATTCAATTAGGCAGGCCCTTGCACTACATAGTTGAATGTAAATCTAAAGGAAATTGGACAGAAAATTGTATAATGTATGGCCAGCCTAAGGCCTGAGAGAGAACTTTTTTTTTTTTTTTTTACACAAGAAATGTGAAGGCTGCAAGAAGATCAGCAAAGCTTTTCTTATCAGAGTACTATAGCAAAAGTGATGCACAAATTTATCAAAGATGGAACTGCAACCATCTCACAGAGACGTCCAGGCCATCCACAGAAGTTAACACCTCGACAGGAGCGTCTTCTGATGAGAAGGGTTGAAGAAAATCACCATGCAACTTCACTGCAGTTAGCTAAAGTCATAGAAAGCCAAACTGGGGTGATTGTTTCCTGTAAAACAAAATGGAGTACACTGTAGAGGAATGGCATGCATGGGTGTCACTCATTAAAGAAGCCTCTCCTAAAGCCCATTGAACAAAAAAGCCTGCCTAGAGTTTGCCAGGGCCCATGCTGAAAAAGGAGACTACTGGGACTCTGTATTCTGGAGTGATGAGACCAAGATAAATGTTTTTGGAACTGATGGCTTCAAAACTGTATGGTGTTGCAAAGGGGAGGAGTACAAAGAAAATGCATGGTGCCCACAGGAAAACATGGTGGTGGCGGTGTCCTTCTGTGGGGTTGCATGAGTGCTGCTGGTGTCAGGGAGCTGCATTTCATTGATGGTATCATTAATTCACACATGTTATGCTCTATATTGAAAGAGAAGATGCTCCCATCACTCCGTGCCCTTGGTCGTCGTACACTTTTCCAACATGACAATGATCCAAAGCACACATCTCAGACCACTGTTGCTTTTCTGAAGAAGAACCGGGTGAAAGTGATTCGGTGGCCAAGTATGTCTCCTGATCTGAACCCAATCTATGGGGATTTCTGAGGAGACAAGCTGAACATCACTCTCCATCCAGCATCCAGGCTGTAAAAGAGGTCGTTCTTGATGAATGGAAAAAGATAGATGTAATATTTTGCCAACTTGTTCATTCCATGCCTAGAAGACTTGGATCATGGAGGTCATACAAAATACTAGATGGACTGGTTTTTGTTGTGGGGTGGATTCATTTTTGCATCAGCTAATTTGAGTAAAACTGAAGATTTTGTAATCGAAGTTATATTATTAGCCTTACTTTCATGTAATGAGCGAAACAAATGTTCTATAAAACTAAAAGTTATGCAAAAAATTTGTGTTCATTGAGATATTGATTAAAATCTTACTTTTCAAAAGGGGTGTGCTCATTTATGCTGAGCACTGTATACCCTACCTGGCCAATGCCCCTAGAAGCTGACATTCCTCAAGTAGACACTGCTACTCCAGCAATCTCTGCTTGCTTCCCATGCTGAGCAGCTGCACTGCTGCAATTTGAACACAGGAGGTCAGCCATATCCATATGAATATATACATGTTGCTAGGGTTTCCTGGATAGCCACCAATATCCCAAAAATTCCAAATAAACAAACATTGCTAAAATATGGGACTTTAAAGGTGCCTAATGATGCAATTTATATACCATACTGCTAAATACTATTAAAAAAATTAAAACCATATGGCATTTTTTGGCCAACATTTGTATTTTATGTGTATGAACATAATACATAGAGATTGTACAAATACTGTATGTTTCCCAGCATATCATCATCTTTCCCGTCCAACGCTATATCGCTTGACTCCTTGATTTTTCCTGAAACTCAATATTGTAGGGTTGAGAATACGTTTAACTGGGGAGGATTTAAAAGATTTGTCGTGATTCATTACGTGGATCCTAGTTTCTGTAAAACTGTAAAAAGCAATCAATAACCATACTAGCAATAGATTAAATATTCAGTCATGGCAAAAAATATTGGAACCCTTCCATTTCTGTCAGATAATGCACCACTTCGCACACAAAATTGTTGCGATCACGAATGTTTTGGCACTCTTAATTTTTTTTTTCCTTGTGTATTGGTAACACACAAAAGTGGAGAAACAAAAAGCCAAATCTGACACATTCCACGCAACCCCCCCAAAATGGACTGGACAAAATTATTGGCACCTTCTCAAAATTGTTAG
>NW_028318992.1:7500-87500 GCF_062004578.1 Staurois parvus | reverse complement strand
ACACTATGGGACTTATGTTATATGTTTCCCATGAGAAATCTATAACACAGGAGTGTATGGTGCCATAGCATCCCCTGTCTCTACCATGGTGGTTTCACTTACTAAGGCTTAGCAGGCTTTTAGAGACCATAATATCTGGCGAGTGATTTTTTTTTATCCCCTACACGTGGTGGTGCACTGCGTCAAGATTGAAAGATGATTCAACAGTTATCGTTTTAGAGCACAGTGTATGGGAAAAAGCATATACATGAAAACTTTGTGCCACAGGCAAAATCAAAAGAAACCATATATAACAGAAGAATGCGATTATGTAACATTTGTGAACCCTATACATGTGAATATACACTGTGCTGCCAAATATATGAATCAAGGTTACTAAACAGTTTGCCTCATGTAAATGAGCAAAAAAAAAAAAAATCATAAAATATGAGGGGCATGGCTTGGCACTCAACAGAGACAGCTGCTTGCTGAAGGAGCTCTGTGAGACCTGCAGCCTTCTTTACTCAAAAGATATTCCCCACACCCAGAATGTCTTTTTGAGGAAAGCTCTAAATTTTTGTCTTAAGCACAATTCCTTTTGGTATCAGGGAGTTTTTTATGGCCAGAAGAGTGGAGTTGCAATGGGCACGAAGTTTGCACCCACCCTTGCAAACATTTTTATGGCAGAGTGGGAGGACAGATATGATATAATAAACTGAGATTAGATTATTGTTTTACAGGAGGTTAGACGACCTCATGTTTATATGGGAATGCATTGAGGAGAGTTTACATCAATTTATGGCTGAAATAAATAACATTAAAATAGATCAGTGGAATAGACACACGATTGACTTTTTAAATGTGTCTGTTATGAGGTAGGATGATAATTTGGTTACAAAAAACCCAATGATAGAAATAGTTATCTATCCATTAGAAGTGGACATCATCCTTTGTGGCTTAGGACATTCCTCGGGGTCAACTGAAGTGCATCAGAAGAAACTGTATTCATGATAAGGATTATATTTTACAATCTAAAATATACTGCTTCCGCACCGTCCTATAGCAGAAATACTGCTACAGGAAGGCACGGGTGCGTAAAATCACGTATATATATATATATACACACACACACACACACACACACACACGATTCATGCTCCCACGGTGATCGTGGGCCTGAGGCACATGCCGACCTGTGAGTGCTGTGATTCGGTTCCCAAGGGATCAATTATCTGAATTAGGCCAGTGATGTTCGGCCTGAATTGGATCATCGATCCCTGCCCTATCACAGATCTTCCTGTTTACACTTACACAGGTACAGGAAATGATTAAATGTTTTCTCTCTGGGCACATTCCATCCCAGAGAGAGAAGAAAGCAGACACACATGAGTAAAACAGCACACTTGCACAGAACACTTTTAGGACACATTTAACCCCTTGATCGGCTCCCAGTTAACCCCTTCACTGCCCTGTCACCAGTGTCATTAGCACAGGTGTACAGATTTTTTACTGACCACTGTATTAGTGTTACCAGCGACTTCAGATAGCATTAGCGTCAGTCAGCATCCGCCCCAGATAGCGTCAGATTTTCCCGTTACTACATCAGTCATCAAATTTAACCCCTTGATTGCCAAGAACACGCTCACATACACAATAAACCTCCATTACTAGTATAGTGTCTGATCGGATCAATATCTTTGATCAGATCAGCACTATACCAGCGTTCACATTAGTACAGTGTCCCCAAAAATGCAGCGTTAGCGAGATCAGCCACGGCACCTGCCAGCACCTGCGTTTAGCCCCTATGCTTACCTCCCTCCCCCAGCAAGTGAAGTCAGTAGATCACTGTCACTTGATATATTAAACACAAAACCGCAGTGTTTGCAGAATCAGACTTCATCTGTTACCAATTTTTTTGTATCGGTTCAAGCAGTCCCTGACAGCCAGGTGCAAATTTTTCCTGTGCGTCGCACTAGGTACCTATAAATTTAGTGGCTAAAATGTCCAACGAAAGGTACTCTAGTGAAGAGGCCTACAGGAGTCTGAGCATGTCCGGTGAGAGTGAAGGGGAAGCCTCACTGACAGAATCCGCCTCAGAATACGAACCTGTAGACAGCAGCAGCACCCTGACAGATAGATCAGACAATGGAGAAGAGGTCCCTGCTAAGATCAGGCATACCCGACCCCGTTCCCAGGTTGCTGAGATGTTACAATCACATGATGATTCCCATATGCAGCAAAGTGCCAGTACTAGTGAAGCTCTACCTTCTGGTGAGCTGGCGAGCACCAGTGGCCTAGTACATCCTGGTCTTTCACATACCAGCACTGCAACATCACTTGGTGACGAGGCAAGTTCCATAAGTGCAGTACAAGCTGGTGCGGTGGCTAGCACAAGTAGTGTCCAGCAGCTACAAAGAATTTGCACACAGGCCAGTAGATCCATTAGTATCCTTCCAGATGTGCTTGCAAATCCTGATTGGCAGCCCACAAATTCTGCAGCACCCGCACTTCCCCCATTCACTGCCCAAACCGGAATTCAGGTGGAAACAGCAAATTTAACTACTCCCCTTGATTATTTGGAGTGGTTTTTCATGGAAGATATGTATGCATTGATTATGGGTCAAAGCAATTTATATGCACAAAAGTTTTTCACTGCCAACCTAAATAATTCAAACCTTGCCAGACCATTTGCATGGAAACCTATCACAGTTTCTGAATTTAAAGTTTTTTGGGGCCTAACCCTCAACATGGGCATTACTAAAAAAAATTAATTGTGGTTGTATTGGTCCACAGACCCGATTCATCATATGCATACTCATGGCCAGGCACAGATATGAGAATATAATGCGATTTATGCATTTCAATGACAATTCACTCGGGCTCGTCCTCTTACGTGAGCTGACTTAAGTATAGCTAGGATCCACAGGATTCCGAAACCCTCGTATCTGGCCTTTGATATACCAAGGGATGTATTGCTATGAGTACATTTCTTCCAAGTAAAGGAGAAAATTCTGGCTACCTTCCAGAAAGCAGAGAATCTTCCAGCTCAAGCTAGAGAAATAAAAAGAGGTATCTCCTGCGCCTCCAGATAAACTACTAGAATACAGCAGCCAGCACTACTGGTGCCACAATCTAAGCACCCACAATAAGCAGGGAATGGAAGTAGAAAACAGTGCGGCGCTTATATAACCTTACAGCCCTAGATGTAATACAAATGACTTATCACATATAACTATTGAGTGATATATGCGTGATACACACAATAGAGTGACTAAAACACAATGACATGAATAGTGTCCATGTGAAAAATAAAGTCATGCAGGTGTACACTGCAAATGCCAATCATCAGACAGGTGGAGTGCCCCCCTCCTCAGATAGATGGAGTGCCAATCTGTCGACACTACAGGTGCCAATCCTCAGACAGGTGGAGTGCCCGCTCACCTTCCTGCCCAGGCCCCACAGGACCAACGAGCCTTGGGTATATAATCGCTCTATACCCCTGAGCGTGGATGGAGGATGTTTATTTCAATGTGCTCAATGTGTAAGCTTTCTCCGGTAAGATGGCGGACCCGCGGCTGAGGCAAATGAAGATAAAGACCGGCGTGGTGAAGCGGTGAGTGGATCAGGCGGGCGGAGACATGAAGGTGTGCTGTGTACTGTGCCCGACCGCCTCTAGGATAATCTCCTCCCACCTAGGCCTGACAGCTCAAGCTACTTCCCTACAGTTACTTCCAAAGTTCTCTCAACATACCCTGCAATAACACAGGAATCTCAATTCCATCACCAAAGCTTTGAGAAATCACAAAATCATTTACAGATGTACTCTGCGAAACTCTGTATAACTCAGAGGATCCACCTACATGGTCACATCAGTGAATGAGGGCCTATGTCTCCTACAGGAATGGGACATCATTCCATCCCCAGAGGCTCCTAAGATCATATTGCGCACTTCCCCTCAGCGCACTACCCCTAAATGACATGTGGCAAACCACAAGAAGGCCTCTGAAGAAAAAATGAGGCTCGCACACACTTTTTTTTTTTTTTTTTTTTTAACAGTAATCGCCTGTCATGTTCCCTGAGAGAGCATGGGTACCGGACAGTGCCAAAGAAGACAGGGATTTGGGTACGATGTACTGTACAAGTCCCTGATGGACAAGTTTTTTATAGTCTATGTACTGTGTAATTTTTTTTTACCGATGCAGTAGCACCTTACTCCTGTCTGCCAATTCCTGACACCTACTACTCACAATTCACTTTATGTTTGGGCGCAATGTACCACTACTATTGGAACTCAGCTGAGCTCAGCTCTAATTTCATTCCATTCACAGGATTTTCTAAACTTGTATCTGCCAACAGCAAGTACACAGCCTTTTGACTTGCCATGTCCACCTACGAATTCCTTTGGCCTCCAGAGCAACTCGTCCTCCCAATGTCTACACATCCAGGCCCTCCATCGCATCATTTGGTCACTTTTTTTTTTTAATGGGACTCAACCATCCGACTAAACCCGGATCTCTCTGGCAGGATGCTTTACATAGCGCAAAGCGGGTATCATTGCGGTACAAGAAATGCACTTACACCCAAATGCACACGCAAAAACTTCACATTTTTCTGGCATCTTTTCCGGCCACAAAACACAGCGTGTTGCTGACTGTGAAAGACTGCGTATCCTTTGACTTCAAGGACAAATTCTTGATCCCAAAGGGTGGTTTATTATTCCGCTTTGTAACATCAATAACATACCCTACATGCTGGAAACGGTGTATGTTCCCAATTTGTATCAATTGCGATTTATCTGCAATTTTTCTGGAAAATTTCAAAGGTGCAGCATGGGAACTTGGGGATATGGGGATTTTAGCATGATTGTAGACTTCAGCCTTGATACCTTATCCCAGAGAGGCGCCCAAAACGTAACTCTGAACGGTCTCCTTCACAAGGAAGATTTATATGATGCTTGGTGTTGTATCCATGCCAATGAAAAAACATTTACTTATTCCCCTCGTCACAACTCATATTTCCACATAGACCTATTTATTGCAGACAAATGGTTGCTGCAGTGGGTCTCCACTTCCTCTATTCAAGACATCACATGGTCTGCCCACGCGGCAATTACTGTGGGGCTGCAACAATTCTGTTATACAAAACCCAACCACACAGAAGGAAAGTGTACAACACCTCAAACAGTTTTTCCAACCTCAACAACCAACCGGATTTGGGGTCTTTAATGGTGTGGAATGCCCACAAAGTCTACATCTGAGGCATTCGGATACAATTGAGTTCCTGTCTTAAAAAGCAACATCAGGCCAAAATTAAAACATATCAGAGATTCGCACTCTTTATCAACTTAAATATTCCCCTTCCTCCTATATGGCAATTAAATTGTTCAAACTACATACTAAACACAGAGAGCTGTTGTGTGCACAGCATGATTTATACCTCCGTAGACTTAAACTCAACTTCTGTGCTGTTAACCAAACAAACAAAATCCATGATCATCCATCATTATCAATTACTTTCTGGCATGAATATGCCTTCTGTCCCTGTCAAATACTCAACACCCTAAATTTTGATTTTACCCTGACAGAAATAGAACAAATCATTTCATCCCTACGCAATGGCAAGTCCCCTGGCCCGGATGGATTTACCAATAAGTACTATAATGCTTTCAAACTACTCGTCATCCCATTTGAACACACTTTCATTCTTCCCTTTAGAAATGCTAAAGGCCCCTATAGTTACCCTCCCTAAGCTGGGCATAGACCTGTCAATATACATCCCATGTTCCTGCTCAAGACAGACAAAAGAGTGAATGCAAACACTATGGTGTACGTTTATTAAGCAGAGATAATTTACCTCATTTCAGTTCTCTGCAGTTCTCAGTGAAAAAAATCTTCTCCTCTGACCCGTTTATGAAGCAGAGAACATATGCTCTCAGGAGAAGATCACATGAGTTTAAACAGTTAAAAAATAAGCACTGACCACTGGTACTTTTTTACTCAAATTTGGCACATTCTTTAAATGTGTATTTTGGCTCCTGTTTATTGTGCATTTTAGCATTATTTACGTGTATTTTGTTTTTTTAACATGCTGTATTTTTTTTTAAACATGCAGTAATTTTTTTTATTAACATGCATTTTGGCTTGGGTTTGTTTAATGTGCATTTTGTAGCGTTTCTAAACACACATTTAGGTGCTTTAACACACATTTTGGCACAGTTTATTTTAACTTGCATTTTGTTCTGGTTTGTAACGCACATTTTGACACTTTTTAAAAGTGCATTTAGATTTGGTTTTTATGCATATTTTGGCAAACTGCACATCTGCAAGCCACTTTTGGGAGCCATTAAATAATGGCACCGCAATAATTACATGCGTTTCCAGAACACACAACGCAGGTAAAAAATAAGCCAAAATATATATTAAAAAGCACCAAAATGCACATAAAAATTTAAAACAAATGTGTTGAAAAAAAAGCAGCAAAATGTTAAAACCTGAACCAAAATGTGCATTCAAAAGGCCCAAAAAACCAAACTGAACCTTATTTGGGCATGGGGTGTTGTGTGTTTTTTCAGTGCGCATTTTGGTGCGCTGATAGCGTATTTGTCAAATGACAAAATGTTGCGGCAAAATGCATGTCTGCTAACAGCATTTGGGTTGTCATTACCAATGAATGGCACCCAAAAGTGCACTGCATATTTAACACAATTTGGAATTGCTGCAAGAATTGTGCAACTGCATTGCTGATGAGAATGCATTGTAAACGACAATACACTATGAGTGTGTATATATATATACACACACACACACATATATATATATATATAATACAAACATACATAAACATATATAGTTATAATTCATATCAATGTTTAACCCTGCTGGTGCTCATATTAGCAAGAAAGAAGTCTTCCTCACATCACAGGAGCTTCTCACCAAGATTCCCCAGCTCTGGGCTGAAGAATCCAGGCTGAAGATAATTGAAAGAGATGGCCAGTGAGATCTTACCTTCATAAACTGGCCATCTCTGTAAAAGTGAATGACAGAAGGGTGTGTCTTGTAATGAGAAGTGAAGAAAATGTTCTCCGCTCCTCACCTCTGCTTCATAAACTGGTAAACCTGAGAGATCAGCTGTTATCAGGATCTCGGCTTTTCTCTCTTTCATAGACACCTTAGCTAGAAGACTAATAGATATCATACCTACACAGGTCAACTGGGATCCATTAAGGGCAGGCAAGCGTCAGATGCAACCAGACGCATCCGTAACATCATACAGGGGTTTGTCAAGTGCCTTCTCTGCTTCTTTCTATAGATGCAGAGAAGGCAAATCAACAGAGCACACTGGGGCGTTACTGTCTGCTGTCCTCCTTAAATTCGGCTTTCAATGCTGTACGCCATCTATCCTAGCACTGTATTCTAACCCATCAGTGCAGGTCTATACATCAGGCCTACTATCCAAACCCCTCAATACCACCAATAGTACTCGCCAGGGATCGTCCCCTTTCCCCCCTCCATATTCAACTTAATAGAACCTCTAGCAGAGACTATACGTTCTGATACCCACATTTCAAGCTTTCGCTTCTATCAACGTTCTCATGTAATTAACCTATTTGCAGACAAAGTAATTTTACCACTGTCCAATCCAATCCTCTCCTTGCCATTTGCGCACAACATCTGAACCCAATGTAGTTCAGTTTATTATAAGGTCAACTTCAATAAGTCCCTAATCTTAGTTTTAGGAGTTAGTAAACACACCCAAACCCACTTAGCTTTGCTTCTGCCCTACTCATGGGCAGAGTGCAGTATCCCATACCTAGGAATCACACTCAACTTCAATTTGTCGACAATATAAGTGATTCATTTCAAACTGTTCATAGCTGACCTGCGCCAAAAGCTAGCTTGTATTTCCAAGTTCAAATTCTCCTGGATGGGGAAATTGTATCTTTCAGGATAGCTCTCCCCAAAATGTTATACCTTTTTTGGACACTGCCCCTACCACTCAAAAGGCACACACTTATCCAAATTAAAGATCCTCAAACCGTTCATCTGGCAAGTGAAAAAAGAATGTAGCTCCCATACCAACCTTATAAAACATAGAACAGTGAGAGGAGTAGGCCTACACGAAATCAAAGATTAATATGCAGCCATACAACTAGCCAACCTCAAAATGTTTCCAGCCTCAGCCGAAGCCTTGTGGGTAGAAATAGAAGTCACCTGCACGCAGACCCCTAGTCCACATCTTTTATTACTGGCGGACACTTGGAACCACTTAATTTGTCTAATTTTCCCCCTACCACAAAGGCCTAACTGCTAGCATGGTGTATTCATAACTTGCACGAGGAACGCCAACCTATACCATTATGACTTCCTATCGAAACTTTAGAAATTCTTTCCCCCTATATATCCATTAAAAGTTTGGTTGACAGAGGTCTCAGGTGGGTGGACGAATTCTTTATGGGTAACATTCCTAAGCCCACAGAAATACAAGTGGAGGAATTTGATAGCCCCAGAACATTTTTTTTTTTTTTTTTTTTTTTTTTACACACATGCACACACACAGATAAGTTTTCTTTCCAAATCACCCCCTCCAACTATCACAATCAACACACAAGCATGGGGATTCTATATCTCCAAACCTAATGCCTGTAAGACAATGCTCTGCAACACAAAGATCAATTTACCAAAACCCCTCACATACTATCCTGGGAGTCTGACCTCAATCGTTCCTTCACTCCTAAATAATGGACAATTGTGCTCTGCTATTATTACACTGCAAAACACTATCACTGAGAACTAACCCAGAAGGTAGTGACTAGATGGTAGCATACACCATCTCAAAGGTTAGCAAAGTACTTGAACGCTCCCTTATGATGGAGATCATGTGAACAAGTCGGCATCCTCTATCACACCATCTGGGCCTGCAAAAACCTGACCAGTTTTTGGAGGAAAATCTTTTGCTTTGTTACGAATATATCTGGAATATTCACTCAACCAGACCCAGTTCTGGCACTCCTGCACCTTGGCATACAGGACCCCCCCCCCCAATCATATAGGACAGTAGTGACTTAGTTGCGGAGGGTTGCACCAGTTTTGATAAAACCTGGACAGCATGGGCAAGACTGGTGAGCTTAATCTGCAAGGATGGGTATTGATTACTTCCTCTGTATAGGCTGGCAATCTCATAGTCTATCTCAAACCTGTAGTCACATAAGCTTTTCTTATCCACCATCAAGCATTTATCTCTACTTATCACCCCCCCCCCCCCCCCCCAACCACGGGGTATTTTTATGGCCTGTGGTTGCATTGAAGTCTCTTACTGGAGCCTCATTTATTACAGGCCTAAACATTCTCTTAGATAACATATCATGATTACTTCATTTTAGGTTCCAATCTATCATTGATATTTGTTTAGGTTTACTTTGAGAGCTCAGCATAAATGTCTATAAATGACTACACCTGGACAGATTTGTCAGAAAACCTTCACTTTCCTTTCAGGATCAACATTTTCTATGGGATACTATACTACAAAATACTCCCACTAATGCAGGCCATTGATTGCAAAAAAAGATTTGTTAATTGCACACACACAAAGAATTTTTCCTAACAAATTTATTCAAGCCCATGTTGCAAAAATGAATGCACCCCAATGAAAATCTTAGGAGCAAAACTAAATTTTAGACAACAAAATCCTAATTAACAAGAATTCAACTACAGGTGAGTAATTATTCATTAAACAAGTGTCCAGCAGACAGTTGGTGATAAAAGGGTGTTACTTAAAGAAAACCATTTCATGCTGTCAACAATGGCACCACATGGATAGGATGTCACAAGGCCTGAAAAAGAATATAAATGTCTTTACACAAGAAAAGTGAAGGCTACAAGAAGATCAGCAAAGCTTTACTTAATAGTCGGAATACTGTAACAAAAAGTGATACAAGAACTTTAAGATGGAAATGCAACCATCTCTCGCAGATGTCCAAACCGAATTGCAGTGAATTCCCCTAGAAATTGGTTTAACTAGATCTCCTTCACAACCATACCATTTTTTGCTATTCAGCACTGCAGTACTTTTTTTTTTTTAACTTGTAATTTTTATTGAATATAGGAAAAAAAAATACTAGAGAAAAAACCAAGACCATGACAAATATAGATATTGTGAATGTCATGACAGGTCGGTACTTAATGTCATTGGGAGGGTTCAACCTCCCCAAAAGGTGGTATAATGAACAATAAACACCATCAAATACAGTGCTCAGCATAAATATGTACACCACTTTTGAAAGGTAAGATTTTAATCAATATCTCAATGAACACAAGCAATTTCCAAAATTGACAAAACGGAGTTTAAAAGAACATTTGTATAGCTCATTACATGAAAGTAATAGTAAAATAACTTAGATTTCAGAATCTTCATTTTTACTCTAGATTAGTTGATTCAGAAATGTATACACCCCACAACAAAAATGAACTACATCTAGTATTTTGTATGACTGCCATGATTTGTTAGGACAGCACCAAGTCATCTAGGCACAGTGTGTTAATTTGCATAATTTGAAAACATGAATCCACATAAACCTGCACATCATTAAACTACATTATTTGTCAAAGGCATATTGCTTGAAAAAGTGTCTGGACTATATAAGAGGAGGGGGGAGGGAAGGAAGCTTACCAAAAGGGAGAGTGAGCCCATGGCCCCCAAATAGAGTGAAAATGACCTGAAATGTTCACCCACTAGAGTTGTAAGGTATTCCATTTCCCTAATTTCAGAGATTGCTCTTAAAAGGTGATTTTGCATGGGGACATCTGCTGATTTCCAAAGTCCTGGTATCACACTTCTAGGGCGGTCAGATTATTTTATTTATTTATTATTACAGGTACTTGTATAGCTCCATCAATTTACGCAGCGCTTTACATATATATTGTACATTGACATCAGTCCCTAACCCTCAAGGGACGTACAATCTAAGGTCCCCAACTCACATTCATACATACATACTAGGGCCACTTTAGACAGGAGCCAATTCACCTACCAGCATGTCTTTGGAGTGAGAGGAAACCAGAGTACCCGGAGGAAACCCACGCAGCCACAGGGAGAACATGTAAACTCCAAGCAGGTGGTCCCGTGGTTAGGATTCGAACCCACGACCCTAGTACTGCCAGGTGGAAGTGCTAAACATTTAGCCACCGTACTCCCAACCTTTTAGATTGTTTGGGGAGACCCCTAAAGGGTAAGCCCAAAAGATAATGTAACAGGTCTAGGGGAAGAACAACATTAAGTACTCGTTCCAATACCACTTAAACCATGGCCCAATAGCCCGCAATCTGTGGACAAAACCGAAAATGTGCGCCAATGTACCTACTCCTCCTATGCATCTCCAGCACTTATCAGACAGATTTGGGTTAGCTTCAAAGTCTTCTTTGTATACAACACAGCGAGAGGTCTTGGCAGCAGAATCCCGTATCACCTGCTAACACTTCAAAGAAATTGAACATTGGAGTTCATCCTCCCATCTCCTCATAACGGTGAGGCCTCTCAACCATAGACTCCTTATTGAGAAGTATATATAGAGATGTGATAAGATTATGCTGGGAGGGATCCTTAATAGCTATCCTCTAAAAGCCTGTAGGGCGATCTAATGTTAAGGAGGAATTCAGGGAGTGTAAGAAGTGACAAAACTGCAAGTGTACCTGGCCGACACAGGCATTGTGGATTTCCACACCCTAATCTCCTCAAATGATCGAATTCTGCACAAAACAGGTTGACCGGATGGTGGAGTTGGAATATTCCATGAAATGCTCAAGGGTTCATCTGTGAGTAGGACAGACTATCTGGGAGCTCTGGATTATACAAAATGTTCAACAGTGGAGAATACATGGACAGTAATTGCTGAGATTTCACACAAGTTGACCAGATCTTGAGGGTAAATTTCGGAAAGTCAGTTTTTTTTCTCATCTTACAGTACAGGACACAGACAGAATACTAACACACCATGGGGCATCTCCATGCAATGAATAGGAAGGGTGGACAACAAGGCAAACAGAACAGTGCCAACAGGCCCAAACAAAAAGGGTTAGAAGACCAAACTCAGTACTGCTATAAGAACCTCTCAGTGAAAGGCTGCATCAGCAGAATATTGGACTTCCACCTGGTAAAATCTAAAGTATAAAAGACCAGCTGGCAACCTAAAAAAAATAAAAAATAAAACAAGGATGCAGATTCTTGGTTCTAAAAAGCCCAGGAAAGTGCCACAGATCTGGTGGAAAAGATGTGCAAAAGCACAAGAGGAAATTTCCCTTTCAGAATGTAAGCTCTTGCAATCGGATTCTGCATCTATCATGCTATAGTGGATCTTGAGGCAGTGATAAACAGGGAATCTGTCCAGATAGGTGAATCCTTGCTTGGCTGGAAAGGAGCATGGGTAAATCAGGGAAAAGAGCCTACTTTTTCGAGGTGGACAAAAAGGTTTAACTGGAGAGTTCTTGCATGGAATTGGGCGAACAATACTGCCTCAAAAGGATGCTGCCAGTATAGCCTAAAAGTCTCAGTATCTCAGAGTGGGAGATCTCTTGGATCTCCATTTTTGAGTATGTGCTCTCAGAGAAAGAAAATTATTTTCATGGAGAGAGGCTTGGAATGTGTCTATGACTAGATCTATGTATTCAAGGCAAGGAGAAGAGAAGAATTGTTGAAAATGATGACCCAGCCAGGGGCCAGAGCCTCCCGATTTCTCTTGTGGACATTCGGTGACAGGTGTAAGGGAGATTAATCTTTCAGGTCCTAATCCTAAGGTGGTCATCTAGATAACCAGTGATTTGGATGCTCAGAGTTCTGAGAATGGCAAGAAAAGGAACTATGATCTTTGAGAACACTCTAGGAGCAAAGAGGATAAGGCCTCAGGGCAGTACAATAAACTTGAAAAGAATTTGTCAATGTAAAGTGCAGAAAGCACTGATTAGGTGGGTAAAAGATTATGACAATATTCATATTGGATGTCAAAGGATGCCATATATTCCCCTTGTGAGGTAATAAATGGCCCTGCTGATTCCATGTGAAATTTCAAAGTTTGTAGGACTCTGTTGAGGGATTTTAAGTCCAGAATAGGATGAACACTCCTGTTGGGCTTTTGTACTCTAAACAAGTTTGAATACAATCCTGTGAATCTATCTTGTGGTGGTATTGGTAAAACTATTCCCTGGGACAAGAGAAGGTTCAGGGCCTTCTGGAAATCTGATCATCCTTGGAAAGTCAGGGCCGTCTTATAAGCATCATGGGCCCCTGGACAAAGTAATGCACCGGGGACCCCTATGAGAGATTGTGAACTGTAGAATGTATAGTGAGCCACGGCAAAAAGGGTGTGTGGCTAAATTAAGCTAAAATTTGAGCGTGGCTTTTTAGTCTGATTAGAAACAAACACAACCAGGGAACTATCATATTAGATTGTAAGCTCCAAGGAGCAGGGCCCTCCTAACCCCTTGTATTGAACTGTACCGTTGCTGTAATTTCTCCCTTTATATTGTAAAGCGCTGAGCAAACTGTTGCCGCTATATATATCCTGTATAATAATAACGATCCTAAATTAAATTCATTCCCTGCACACATTGTCCCACCTTGTCTACACACTGCCTCTCTGCGTACACTGGTTGTCTTTACTGTACACACTGCTCCCACTATTTTTACAATATCCCCCACTCTGTTCACACTGCACTCCTGTCAAATGCCTCTTCCAGCCTGTATTTATGTATGGCTATACATTACTGTTAGGCCTTGTTCATGCAAGCATACTTAACTACACCCATGTGAGGGTTGTGTTTACCGCATGGGCATGTGGATGCACAGTTGTTCAGTGCGTCCTAATGCAAGAAGTCCCATTCATTTCAGAACAGGAAAAACGGACACAACCGCTGCTCCCAATCGGATATTGGTGTGAGTATGGGTCACCA
Organism: Staurois parvus; assembly: GCF_062004578.1. Classification (NCBI taxonomy): domain Eukaryota; kingdom Metazoa; phylum Chordata; class Amphibia; order Anura; family Ranidae; genus Staurois; species Staurois parvus. Next base: position 73,584 of record NW_028318992.1, on the reverse strand, counting down.
AATGCACACTGTTTGGGGAACTGTATCCACACGGATATCAAACTGCAAGCAGTGTCTGTTCCTGCAGCCTCTGCATCCTAATGGATATGAATGGGAAAGCCTACACAGGGATGCAAAAACACCTGTGTATCTCATGCCTGCACAGGCAAGCATATACCTCACACTGGTGTATGTTTAAGTATGCCCGTGCGAACAAGGCCTAAAAATAACATACAGATTTACATACACACACGCATATAATACATATGCACATGCATACATACGTGCATACTGTGCTTCTCTTCCCTACTGACAGTAATGATTGGAGAATGACTGTGAATGTAGATTATATCAATTCTGGAAGTCGGTCTCATGACATGTTCTTTTGATGTGCGTGGCGGTTTGTGCATACTATAGGGGAACAGCCATGTCCTTGACAGCCCCTCAAGTTTTCAAGTTCTGCGCAATAAAGTAATAAACACAGCCACCATTGCCATTTCCATTGCCTTTATCTGTGCAACAGCAGCAGCAGAGTACTCATCCTCATTGTTAGAAAAGTCAGGTATCCCGTCACGGCACGGCACCTCCATCGAAAAAACAAAAACCTCTAAGACCACAGAGCGCGTCAAGGGGGACGAAAGACCCTGAGGAGCCTGCAGTCTCTGGGAGGGGATCAGAAGGGGAAGCAAGCTTTTGATACTCCATGGAGGGAAAAAAAACACCCATAAGGAACCAGAGAAGTGCTTCAGATCCAAGGACCAACCAGACACACTACAGAAGGCCTGCAGAGAGGAACACCGCAGTAGGACTTACCATTTTGGATATATACTATAGACAACACCTATCTGCGAGACCTCAACCCTGCCTACTCGTTTTCGTGTGTTCTCCATGACCACTAACCAGCACTCCCACATCTATTCTGTGGAGTCTTTTGTAGAGGTTTTCATAAATTTATATTTTTCTGTTTTACTGTAATATGCATTTCATTTTAGTCATGCTGCACCAGAATACTGCCAAACTTTCTGAAAATTTTTGCATGAATTTTCTTAAAGTGGTTGTAAACTTCAGTCATGAAATATGAACAAGCATATGCCTCTATACTATAATGTGCACTTGTCTCAATTTCTCAATTAAGATCACCAAGTGTCATTGCTGTCTGCTGCTTCATTCCTCTGCTACCAGCACAAGTCTCTTCTGACATTTTCCTGACACTAAGAGGCGATGCCTTCCCCCCCAATCAGCTCCCAGAGCTCTCCTCACTAAGCTCTGCAAAGTGTAATTTCAGCTCTCTGTTCCCTTATTTTCTGAAATCTCAAAAAAGCTTTGCACTCTGCACTTTGAACAGATGTAGAGAAGAGAGATCTGCAGATAAACAGGTACAACATATGTAGGGGGATTTGTCTCATCTCTGTGTATAACCTGAGTCCAGTCACTTCACTAGGTATAAGTGAGGTTTACAACCACTTTAAGAGTAATTTAAGAATTTGCATTCAAAATTCTATCCATCCTTGGCCAGCTTTAGGCTGTGGTGTGACAGTCTAAACTGGACCTCAATTCAATTACCATGTAAAAGTCACAGAAGTCTCAAAAAATGTACCTCCACTGAGTGAACCAAATCCTATATCATTTGTGCTGAAGCATGAATCCCTACCAGACACTGTAGCTGACACAGCAGGACAAGTTTCAGCAATAGGAGTGCTACCAATCCCAAAAGCAGAGGACAGGGCTAGATATAAATAACTGCTGACTGAAAAGCTACGGTTTTCTAAATCAGCGATGGCAAAGTTGACAGTCATGCCCCCCACAAGTCTACTGCTGTCCAAATAGGCAGTGCAGCTCTGAAATCAAAAGCAGTGTTATCCATCCAAAAAGCTGCATGAGTAGTATTTGAGTCTTTGCAGGGGGCTGAAAGGAAAATGCTAAATGTAAATAAACTTATAAACAATGCAGCATTTTATTTTTAAATGGAGACCAGTACTTTAATGGCTTACAAAAATAAACCTTACCTGTGATGAGCTCTCCAGTTGTCTCAGTTTCTTTTCCAACAATTCAAAGATTTTTTTTGCAATATGGAGCTCAGGATCTTGGCATTGAGAGTATCCTTCCACAAGAGCATGACTGAGCACATAAAAAGCTACTTTATGTCTTACAGTAACCACATTCTTTTCCTCAAGTTGTACCAGCTCCTCCAGCTATAAAAGACAATAGATTAGAATGAAGCAAATGCTGGAGGGAGAGAGAGGGAGAGAGAGGGAAGGAGAGGGAGAGAGAGGGAGGGGGAGAGAGGGGGAGAGGGGAGGGGGAAAGAGGGGGAGAGGGGAGGGGGAGAGGGGGGGAGAGAGGGGGGAGGAGAGGGGGAGAGAGGGAGAGAGAGGGGGGGGAGAGAGGGGGAGAGAGGGGGGGAGAGAGAGGGGGAGAGAGGGGGAGAGAGGGGGGGGAGAGAGGGGAGAGAGGGGGAGAGAGGGGGAGAGAGGGGGAGGGAGGGGAGAGAGGGGGAGAGAGGGGGAGGGGAGAGAGGGGGAGAGAGGGGGAGGGGAGAGAGGGGGAGAGAGGGGGAGGGGAGAGAGGGGGAGGGGAGAGAGGGGGAGAGAGGGGGGGGAGAGAGGGGGGGGAGAGAGGGGGGGGGAGAGAGAGGGGGGGAGAGAGAGGGGGGGAGAGAGGGGGGGAGAGAGGGGGGGAGAGAGAGGGGGGAGAGAGAGGGGGGGAGAGAGAGGGGGGAGAGAGAGGGGGGGAGAGAGAGGGGGAGAGAGGGGGAGAGAGGGGGGGGGAGAGAGAGGGGGGGAGAGAGAGGGGGGGAGAGAGAGGGGGGGGAGAGAGAGGGGGGGGAGAGAGGGGGAGAGAGGGGGAGAGAGGGGGAGAGAGGGGGAGAGAGAGAGGGGGAGAGAGAGGGGGAGAGAGAGGGGGAGAGAGGGGGAGAGAGAGGGGGAGAGAGGGGGAGAGAGGGGGAGAGAGGGGGAGAGAGAGGGAGAGAGAGAGGGAGAGAGAGAGGGAGAGAGAGGGGGAGAGAGGGGGGGAGAGAGGGGGGGAGAGGGGGGGGAGAGAGAGGGGGAGAGAGAGGGGGGGAGGAGGGAGAGAGGGGGGGGAGGGAGAGAGGGGGGGAGGGAGAGAGGGGGGGGAGGGAGAGAGGGGGGGAGGGATAGAGGGAGGGGGGAGAGGGGGGGGAGAGAGGGGAGAGGGGGAGAGAGGGGAGGGGGGGAGAGAGGGGAGGGGGGAGAGAGGGGAGGGAGGAGAGAGGGGAGGGGGGGGGAGGGGGGAGAGAGAGGAGGGGAGGAGAGAGGAGGGGAGGAGAGAGGAGGGGAGGAGAGAGGAGGGAGAGAGAGGAGGGGAGAGAGAGGAGGGGGGGGGGAGAGAGGGGGGGAGAAAGAGCACGCCAGTGCAGTTATCAGTAACTCGCATCAATGACTCAAACTTAAAGTGATATTACAAACCAAAGTAATTCTAAAAGAAAAATTTGTATTAAAAAAAAACAAACAAACATGACATACATACCTGCTCTGCCGAGTGCCCCCATAAGCAAGCCACATGCTATGGAGGCACTCAAGCGGGATTGGCCCTGCCGCCTCCTCTGTCCTCACTGGCTGTGATTGACAGCAGCAGAAGCTAATGGCTCCAGCTGCTGCATCTTTGTCCAGTTAGGAGAGAAAGCCAACAATATTGCAAATAGTCGTCCCTTATTTAATCTTTGGTGGTCCCCAGCCGGCGCTATCTGCTCCTCCTCTCTTCTGAGTGCTTCTCATAGTTCATGGTTAACCATTATACCTTACAGTGACCAGGCATAGCCATAAGCAAGTAGTAAGCTCAAAGTCAAAGACCTAATTCTCAGAGCAGTGACTTTGTACTCCCTATTTATTATGATTAACATCCTGTCACACTATGCAGAGAAAACATCAGGTCCCGCTTTCCATGGCATGCACAAGACTCAAAAGTAGATCTATGTGGGGGAGTTTTTTAATTATTAATAACCACTATACAGTGATGCCCACTGCAGTCAGGGAATATAGCTGCAGGGGGGGAGAAAAACAAAAAAAAAAACAAAACTGTTTTTAAGGCCAAAAATTAGAATTGTACACTCGTTTTGAAGCTAATGCCTGCAGAAAATTCATCCAGGCATTTTCTAAAGAATGGTGAATTTAAAACTGGGTGGGATTTTTTTTTGTTGTAAGGTTCAAACTGGCGTGGCAACTTTTTGGCAATTATTTTCCTTCCAAAAAAGAAAAATCAAAAAACAGGCCTGTATGGTAGGTTTGTTTCTACATTTGAAAATTGATCAATCAATAGACAAGAATAAACACTATAACAAGTCAGCGCTAGTTCTAAAACATCAGCTGCTAAATGTAGATATACACCATACACTTCATCTAATACATAAATGTCATTGCAGTGCTAATAATAGAAAAAGTACCAAAGAAACTACACCTCAATGTCTTTCATATGAAATATCCACCAAAGTGTTACAAAATACAAAAAACAAATTTATACAAAGTCCAAAATAAGTTATACAAATGTGTCTTCCGGTATCCACCACATATGATTCCAAACACAAGTTGTTCAACTCCACCATATGATAAAAATTCTCACTGTAAGAATATGCCATCTAGTCTGAACAGCATACAGCGCTTGTTTTATCTCCATTTGGGAATGTTCTCACTTCAGAAGTTAAAAATGCCTCCACACATCGAAAGACAGTGCCGATAATCATTCACCATTAGAAATAAATCTCTCAGTGTAGTAGTTTTAATATAAATTATTTCAAATACAAACAATATTCATCAAAAAACAGTACAGAAACCCGCAATGATAAACTTACACAGGGACCACCAAACCTGCGAGGAATGGTGGCACCACCTCTAGACTTTCGCACTGTTGCTCAACGATGTTTCGTGAGACCGCACGTCCTCAGGCGCCTCAGAGAGAAATCCTTGCTGGTTTGGCAGCCCACTATGTAAGTTGACCACAGCAGCTTTCTGTCCTGTTTTTATGATAAATATTGTTTGTATATGGAGGAATTTATATTAAAACTACCATTTTTACCATCTGAAGTGAGAACATACCCAAAAGGGAGATAAAACAAGCGCTGTATGCGGTTTTATTACTAGAACTCATATCCTTGCGGTGAGTGCAATTTTTACCATATGGTAGAGGTGAACACTTACGGTGTTTGGAATCATATGTGGTAGATACCGGAAGACACATTTATATAACTTATTTTGGACTTACTTTATATACATTTTTTTTTATTTTATAACACTTTGGTGGCTATTTCATCTGAAAGACATTGAGGTGTAGCTTCTTTGGTGCTTTTTCCATTATTAGCATTGCAAATAGGTTTATGAATAGACAAGGACAACCTTAAAGCAGTTATAAAAAAAATAAACACACATTAAGTAGGTGCTACAATTGTCTTCTCGGCTACTAAAACTAGCAGATGTCATTCCAACGCACTAGTTAAATACAAAGAAGGAAAGATCGGAACGCTACACATACAGTATATGACTATGATAAAGATTAGTCTTCTGTGCCCACAGCACACAGGGGATTTTAACCTTGCTACTACTACAATAACATTAATAAAATCATTAATAAACATACCACGTTAAAAAGGGAGGATGAATCAATTCCGGCCATGTTATTTGATAACAGGTTAGCCAAGCTCATGTTTATTACCGTAAAAGAGCTTACAGCTCCAGCCTTCTGCAAGCTGTCATCCAATGCTGAGGACAGCAAAAACAAGATTTACAGGTTAATGATATTGTGTGTGTAACAGATGTACAAAATGAGCAAAAATAAAATTATATCACGCAAACAAAATCATAAAAAACTTTCATAGAACAGCCCATGTGAAATTATGATCTTTTTTAATAGTTTTATGAAAATTTCTTCATTAGTATCCGCACTGATATATCAAAGTTTCTCTTAATAAGCAGAATTCTAGGACATACATATATTTAGGAGTATGAAAGAATTTTTTTTCTGTCTTACATCTGGTATCTGTGCCCTGCTAAAGAAGATGTACAGGTGAAACGCGAAAAATTAGAATATCGTGCAAAAGTTCATTTATTTAAGTAATGCAACTTAAAAGGTGGAACTAATATATGAAATAGACTCATTACATGCAAACCAAGAAAGTTCAAGCCGTGATTTGTCATAATTGTGATGATTATGGCTTACAGCTCATGAAAACCCCAAATCCACAATCTCAGAAAATTAGAATATTGTGAGAAGGTGCAATATTCTAGGCTTAAAGTGTCCCACTCTAATCAGCTAATTAAGCCATAACACCTGCAAAGGGTTCCTGAGCCTTTAAATGGTCTCTCCGTCTGGTTCAGTAGGAATCACAATCATGGGAAAGACTACTGACCTGACAGTTGTGCAGGAAACCATCATTGACACCCTCCATAAGGAGGGAAAGCCTCAAAAGGTAATTGCAAAAGAAGTTGGATGTTCCCAAAGTGCTGTATCAAAGCACATTAATAGAAAGTTATGTGGAAGGGAAAAGTGTGGAACAAAAAGATGCACAAGCAGCAGGGATGACCGCAACCTGGAGAGGATTGTCAGGAAAAGGCCATTCAAAAGTGTTGGGGACTTTCACAAGGAGTGGACTGAGGCTGGAGTCAGTGCATCAAGAGCCACCACACACAGACAGATCCTGGACATGGGCTTCAAATGTCGTATTCCTCTTGTCAATCCGCTCCTGAACAAACAACGTCAGAAGCGTTTTACCCGGGCTAAAGAAAAACAGACCTGGTCTGTTGCTCAGTGGTCCAAAGTCCTCTTTTCTGATGGGAGCAACTTTTGCATCTCATTTGGAAACCAAGGACACAGAGTATGGAGGAAGAATGAAGAGGCACACACTGCAAGATGATTGAAGTCCAGTGTGAAGTTTCCACAGTCTGTGTTGATTTGGGGAGCCATGTCATCTGATGGTGTTGGTCCACTGTGCTTCATTAAATCCAGGGTCAAAGCAGCAGTCTACCAGGAGATTTTGGAGCACGTCATGCTTCCTTCCGCAGACGAGCTTTATGGGGATGCGGACTTCATTTTCCAGCAGGACTTGGTACCTGCCCACACTGCCAAAAGCAACAAAACCTGGTTCAATGACCGTGGGATTACTATGCTTGATTGATCAGCAAACTCGCGTGACCTGAACCCCATAGAGAATCTATGGGGCATTGCCAAGAGAAAGATGAGAGGACATGAGACCGAACAATGGAGAAGAGCTGAAGGCCGCTATTGAAGCATCCTGGTCTTCCATAACACCTCAGCAGTGCCACAGGCTGATAGCTTCCATGCCACGCCGCCATGAGGCAGTAATTGCTGCAAAAGGGGCCCAAATCAAATACTGAGTACATATGCATGCTTATACTTTTCAGAGGTCCGATATTGTTCTATGTACAATCCTGGTTTTATTGATTGCATGTAATATTCTAATTTTCTGAGATTGTGGATTTGGGGTTTTCATGAGCTGTAAGCCATAATCATCACATAATCATAATCATCAAATCACGGCTTGAACTATCTTGCTTTGCATGTAATGAGTCTATTTCATATATTAGTTTCACCTTTTAAGTTGCATTACTGAAATAAATGAACTTTTGCACGATATTCTAACTTTGAGTTTCACCTGTATGTAGCCAGCTTAATTAGAAGGGGTAAATCAGATCAAGTCAGTTAGAAACAAAATAGAAATGAGATCATCATAGTAAATTAGAATACTAATTGTAAATAGCTATTCCACAGGTGTTTTACCAGTTGCCTCAGCAAGTTCACATGTGAAACCTCTCCTTGGCATGAATGTCAGCTATACATATATCCCCGCAGTGTATATATAAAGTGCAGCGCTAAAATGAACAGAAAACAATGTTGAAAATCAATAGAAAGTCAATGCAATAATGAATGGATATAGATGAATGACCCTTAATTAATCCAGAACCCTACACATATAAATATATATGAGTTCAGATGGAAATGTGATCCAAAGAGTCCATAAAGTGACTATAGTGCTCAGGTGCCATTAGGGTCCGGTATCCGTGCAATAATGGTAAAGGTAATGCTTACTCACTGGATGCGCATGTTATATGCGCTTACTGTAAAAAATCCAGATTTCATCTGATAGTGGGTGGTCCTCCCTCTACTGTTGGGTAGTATGAAGCTGGTGTGGGTGGTCCTCTTTCTTTAGGGGTCCCCCTATATTGCTGGTGGGTAGTATCCCTCTGGGTGGGCAGACTTTTACTGTGTGGCAATGATCCGTCCAGGAAATCGATCTGTGGACTAAAGCCTCCTGACGCGTATCGTGTTCAAGCACGTCCTCAGAGGGGGGTCGCCAATCACACCGTGTTGTCCGCCGTTTGTATTTATAAGCATTTCCGCACATGCGCAATAAGTAGCGGCCATGTTGGAGTAGTGCAGAGCGAACTGCGCAGGCGCGAGTGTCCGAGCGCCATTTTCCCTTGGTTTCCCCATATAGAAGAACAAAGCAGACTAGGTGTCTGTGTGTTCACAATAGTGAGGTGCTGCTGCGCCAGCAGATAGGCTTCGGCGCCATTTTCCATTAGGTTCTACAAAGTAATAGACAGAGCAGATCGATTGTCTGAATGTCTGTGTTGACTCTATGGTTACCATAGTAGACGAGGGGTCAGCTGTGATGTACAAAAATTGGGGAAAGAAAACTTAGAGAAAAGATTGATACCAACCATGGTGGCAACTTAGAGAAAAGGGATGTTAATATGATAATCTATTAATATATAAAACAAGCTGAAATTAGTGCGCATGTGTGAATCCTATCAAATTGCATAGTAATAGAATGAAAAAGGTCCCTCGGGGGGATGTGAACCCCTAAATATTAAACAATAATAATCCTTATATATATATATATATATATATATATATATCCTGAGAAATATTAAATGAAAAATAAATAAATGAAAAACATATATACCAAAATAAAACAAATAAACATGGAAAGGCACTATGAAGATCAGTACACAGTGTCTCCGTACAGAACAATGAAATGGAAACAACAATTGTTCACAGCTGTTTAAACAAAACTAAAAAAATGTGTTTACATAATAGAATCTCCTCATATCTATAATGGGATAGTAGGAAATGACTAATTTAATATACCAATTAGGTAAGACAAATATAAAAGTAAATAATTAAAAGGTAAATAATTAAAATGATAAAAGGATTGAAATTGGAACCAGGTGATAAAAATTGGAACCAGGTAATAAAGGTAAAATGCCGGGTGTACTAATATTAAAATTAGTCATAATCAAGTTATGAATAGATGGTAGCCTAACTGTTCTCTATGAAGCAGTTAATGTCAACCTCAATATTGAGGCCATTGGGGTGTAAGGAACGGAGTTCGTGTATCCATTTCAAGTAGGGAAACAGCCCTTCTCTTGTGTATTCCTCTCCAATGAGGTTTAATCAGATCGATTCCTATGAACTTTAAAGAGGTCGGATCTTTATTATGAAACCGCTTATAGTGATTGGAGAGTGAATGTTCCCTTTATCCCTGTTTGATGTTATTGACATGTTCTCGTAACCTGTCCCTAAGCCTTTTAGTGGTACAACCTATGTACTGCAACTTGCACGGACATTCTAAAAAAGATTGACTACAAATTTACTATTGCAGGTGATAAATTTGTCAATGTTATACCTTTTTCCAGTTACTTATGACAAACTTAGTTTGTTTACGCTTCCTACTATTTTCACATGTGCAAATCATGCATTTGTTGCAAGGGTGGTATCCTTTTAAATCTTTAAACAGGGAAATTTCCATAGGCGGATCAATCACATTCGGTGCGAGGTAATGTCGTAAACTAGTGGCTTTACGAAAAACTATTTCAGGTTTCTCTGGTAGTATTTTAGTCAAAACGGGATCGGCTTTTAGTACCTTCCAGTTTTTATTGATGATATGAATAATTGCCCTATATTGTCTAGAATAAGTGGTAACAAATGGGCATATTTGACCTTTCTTATCCTGCTTATCTTTCAATAGGTCTTCCCTATTCAGATGTGCTACAATATCAATTGTACTTTCCAAATTGTCCGCCTTGTATCCCTTTTCCAGAAACCTATTTTTTTAAATTTCCGATTTGTCATAAAACGTTTCTAGGTCAGTACAGTTCCTCCGTAGTCTGGTAAATTGTCCTTTTGGTATATTAGACAGCCATCTAGGATGATGAAAACTACTTTTAGGTATGAATCCATTGCGGTCTGTTTTTTTAAAAAACATTTTGGTAATTAGTCCACCTTTATGGTTGACAAGTGTAAGGTCCAAAAAACGAATTTCCTTTATACTGTAATTATAGGATAACTCAATGTTCAAATCATTATTGTTAAGGGTGGTAAAGAAGTTGGTTAAGACCTGCTCTTCCCCGTTCCAGAGCAGAAAGACATCATCTATGTACCGTCTATGTAAGTTCAGGCCACTCTCTTGAAAAAAACCAACATCTCCTCCCAATGGGCCATAAATAGATTGGCAAGACTGGGGGCAAACTTTGCCCCCATCGCTACGCCTTTTATCTGCAAATAATATTTACAATCAAACCAAAAATAATTATTATTAATGGCAAAAGTGAGCAGAGTTAAAATAAAATCCACATGTGAGGTGGATAAAGTGCTATAAGTTCTCAAATAGTATTCTGCTGCTTCTAATCCATCCTTATGTGCTATATTACTATACAGCGAAGAGACGTCAGCAGTTACTAAAAAGGTATGGGAGGTGACAGATAGATTTTTAATATCATTTAACATCTGTTTAGTGTCTCGTAAGAAAGCAGGTGTTTGGGACACAAGAGGCTGCAGAAACAAATCTATATATTGCCCTATTCTTGAGCTCAATGAGCCTATACCGCTCACAATCGGTCTACCTGGAGGGTGGATAGGGTCCTTATGGATTTTTGAAAGGATGTATAAAACCGGGAGTTTGGGAGCTGTGGGACACAAAAAATCTTTCCTTTTTATTAATAATCCCTTTAGTAAAACCATCCTTAATACCTTTTAAAATACGTTTAAAAGAAAAAACTGGATCCTTTGGAAAAACGGTATATGTGGTCGTATCCCCCAAAATATTATAAACCTCTTTAATGCAGTCAGATTTATTTAATATGGACTACTCCCCCGCCCTTATTCGCAGGTCTGATTACGAGATCTTTATGTTCTAAAAGAGATTTCATGGCGTTTGTAGTTTGTGTCCTTGGAACAGGTTTAATAGTCAATTTGTCGAGGTCCTTAAGCACTAGTTCTTAAAAAAATGGAATATATGACTGCGCCTGGGGTGGGGGGTTATAGGTTGATGCATTCCTCAGATTGGAAGGTATGGAACCGTTTGTATCATTCTATATACGTTTGGAATTTATCCAGTTTTTTGCTTGGTGCATATTTAAGACCATTATTTAATAACTGTAATTCTTGTTGAGAAAATGTAGCCTTACTCAAATTGAAAATCCCATTGTCCACTACATTTTTCTCTTTTTCCCGACATCTATTGACATGCCTTTCTCCCCTTCTTCCCCTGTGGACTCGCTTCTTTTCCGAGACTTTTTCCCCCTAAAAAAACGAACCTGGGAGTCGTTATTAGGGTACTGGTTATGTGATGAGGTGGGAAAAGGATTGGAATTATAAGAACCCGCTGAATCAGATTGGTTTTTCCGATATGGTTGATTAAATTGTTTGTAATTGTTATTGAACCTATTAGGAGAATGATGCTGTCCTCTATAGTTGGAATTATTGTTCCTATAAGCATTATGATTATTATTATAAGTTTTTTTCGGTATATTAAATTAGTCGTTTCCTACTATCCCATTATGGATATGATGAGATTCTATTATGTAAACACATTTTTTTAAGTTTTGTTTATACATCTGTGAACAATTGTTATTTCCATTTCATTGTTCTGTATGAAGACACTGTGTACTGATATATATATATATATATATATATATATCTATAATCATTGTTTAATATTTAGGGGTTCACATCCCCCCCCCGAGGGACCTTTTTCATTCTATTACTATGCAATTTGATAGGATTCACACATGCGCACTAACTTCAGCTTATTTTATACATTAATAAATTATCATATTAACATCCCTTTTCTCTAAGTTGCCACCATGGTTGGTATCAATCTTTTCTCTAAGTTTTCTTTCCCCAATTTTTGTACATCACAGCTGACCCCTCGTCTACTATGGTAACCATAGAGTCAACACAGACATTCAGACGATCGATCTGCTCTGTCTATTACTTTGTAGAACCTAATGGAAAATGGCACCGAAGCCTATCTGCTGGCGCAGCAGCACCTCACTATTGTGAACACACAGACACCTAGTCTGCTTTGTTCTTCTATATGGGGAAACCAAGGGAAAATGGCGCTCGGACACTCGCGCCTGCGCAGTTCGCTCTGCACTACTCCAACATGGCCGCTACTTATTGCGCATATGCGGAAATGCTTATAAATACGAACGGCGGACAACACGGTGTGATTGGCGACCCCCCTCTGAGGACGTGCTTGAACACGATACGCGTCAGGAGGAGCCACACCACGCCGGGACTTCACGCCGCCGGAGCAACGCGGAACTCCGGTGGCCATATTACTACACCAGATGGTTAGTCCTCACCGATCACTGTCTGCAACCATTTCTGTTTTACCTTGATGCATCTTAATAAAGCTTAACATTTACTACACTATGGAAGTATCTCTGTCGCCCCCTGGGGGAGTACTTTAGTCCACAGACCGATTTCCTGGACGGATCATTGCCACACAGTGAAAGTCTGCCCACCCAGAGGGATACTACCCACCAGCAATATAGGGGGACCCCTAAAGAAAGAGGACCACCCACACCAGCTTCATACTACCAAACAGTAGAGGGAAGACCACCCACTATCAGATGACATCTGGATTAATTACAGTAAAAGCGCATATAACAAGCGCGTCCGGTGAGTGCGCATTACCTTTACCATTATTGCACGGATACCGGACCCTAATGGCACCTGAGCACTATAGTCACTTTATGGACTCTTTGGATCACATTTCCATCTGAACTCATATATATTTATATGTGTAGGGTTCTGGATTAATTAAGGGTCATTCATCTATACCCATTCATTATTGCATTGACTTTCTATTGATTTTCAACATTGTTTTCTGTTCATTTTAGCACTGCACTTTATATATACATTGATGTTCTAGGGTGATATTGGTTACCTTTTTGTGCATAGCAGCTTGCTTTTATATATATTAAGGCGCTTTTACTCATTTTTTATACATATATCCCCGCAGCTTTACAATCCCCCAATTGTGTAATGTCGGGGATATCAGTAAAGGAGTGGCATTGCTGGAGCAGAGTGGCTCCCCTAGCTGCCAGTGAAACACCACCTCCAGTGAGGACGGGGGTAAGGCTAAAGGAAAAGATAGACAGATACTGGTGGAAGGGGACTATTAGGACAGATAGGGCAATCCATGATCATTCTGTGGCACTGGGAAAGACCCAGCTGGCAAGATACATATTTATGCCAATGGTAAAATTAGAGTAAGATGGAGAATTCTAAAAAAAATGATCTCAGGGGGTGTGACGGGAGTGACTTTTGGGGGTGGGGGGCCCCCTGTATCAGCTCATGTTCCTCTTATGTGTAGGCACCCTGTGCCTGTTAGGGGTGCAGGGTGATCTGTCCTAATATTGTGTGTCTTGGTTTGGTGGGGTGTGGGGGTTGTTCATTGTTTAATGCCATGTGGTTGTCCCACTGTTCTATAGTGTGTCTGGCTTGGGAGCAAACTATTATGGGTTGTATGTGTTTGTGTATTGGCTTGGTGGGGGGTGTCTGCTGATGTCTCTGGTTGCTAGATTTGGTTTGCCACGCCCTGTGTCCATATGCAGGGAGGTGGGTTGTTCCCTTGAAAGTATATATCTTGTGTCTGTGTTAAAATAAAGCAGTGACTTCCTGTTTTAAGAAGAGTCTGGTGTTGTCTCGTCCTGTATGGTCAGCGGTGGTATCCATGGATGGTGTTCAGACAGTGAAGCAGGAGTCTAACGGAAATACTCAAGTGCAGTCGGGGTCCGGTTCCGTTACAGGGGGCATGTCCAAAATGGGGACTGAAGCTGCCGCCTCCCAGACCTTGATGGTAGGGCCCACTGCTAGGGAGGCCTCTTGGCAGATTCCTGATCCCCCATCTGGGCTCTGGGGTCCGTAGCCAGCTGGGCCTGTGCTTGCAGAGCCCAGAGGCCCCTCTTCAGAAAAACACGGCTTCTGCTGGGCCCAGGTGCCTACTCTAGCTTGTGGCCACTTGGGGGGGGAAGAGTCTTGGCTCTCTGCACCCCCCCTTATGAGACTCTAGTACCGTAATCTGCAGAGGCCAAAGTAATAACGGCCCCTACGCCCCATCTGACTCCATAACCGGGGCTGGAGTCTTTCTGGGGCCTGCATCTGGGCATACTTGGCCCCTAGCCTTCGTAGGGAGTATCACATTTGATCACCCCTCCCTCCCCCGCTATGATAATCATTTCTACAATTCGCAGAATATGTAGTAATCCTGAAAGGTGTTTGCTATCTCAGCGGGAAGAGGGGTTTTAACTGTTTTTCATGGCTATGGTAGGGTTAAAAGTTTGTTTTCCATTATCTTCATAACTACATCTGCATTAGCCTTAAAATGGCTTTGGCTCCTTCAAGGCAGAGCGATTTTAAACTGAAATCTAAGCATGGCGAGTTCAGCTAGAATATCAGAAGTCAGGTTATGTTTATGTTGGGTCTTGAAATTGTAAATTTTCTCCTGCCAAACTTTGACGACTCACTTCTTAACCCATGGTAAATACATGTACTTTATACTACTCTGGTATTCATTCCTACCGATTTCATATATTACCCCATTCACTGTTGCCAATTGTGGAGTCATTTACCCCATCCCACCCTTCCCCACTTTCCTTCTGACCTCCCCGATCTGTTCCCCCTCCCCCCCCCTTATTTTTTCTCCCGTCTGACCCCTTTCCCTTTAACCATCCTGTATAATTTTATACTCCCATGTTATGATCCCATTACGAAGCATTGGGGAGCATGTTTCTCCATTTGTCAAAATTCTGTCTGTATTATAGCTTTTGCTCACCTTATGTCTTATGAAACGTCATATTGTTATATCAACACTCCCTTCCTCTCCCCTTCTCTGTAAAGACATTATTACCACAGTTGCCAATACCTATGATTTCATGTCTGAGAAATTTCTATTACCAATTTCTTTTTTCCCCTTGTTAAAATGCCAATAAAATATTTGAACAAGAAATTGTAAATTTTCCCAAGACATTCTGAGATGCATTGACCCTATTGCTGAAACTGGACCATGTTTAATGAGGATCCCTCTCAAATAAGATTTGTGTACTTCCCAGTGGTATTGACTGCAAAATAAGTGGTTAGTTCCTTGGTAAGGTCTGCTGTGATTGACGTGTCTTGCAAGAAATACTTAAGGTGATTGTAGCCGTATTAGTGCATTTGCGACAGAAACAATTGAGTACTGTCCGTGATACTTTTTTTATTTGTACTAACATACAATTTTGAGGACAAGCTTTCGGGGTATGTCCCCCTTCTTCAAGGTCTAAGCAGTACTATTACAAATCACAAAGTTTAAGCAGAATGTTAGAAGGGATTGAGAGAAGGAAAAAAAAAAAAAAAGGGCTACATATAAGATACATCAAAAGCGAGGGGGGGAGGGGGGGGGGAATACTACACTCACACAGAGGGGGTCAAGCTTTAGCTGATAGTCATAAAGCTGTCGGAAAATTGTATGTTAGTGCAAATAAAAAAAGTATCACGGACAGTACTCAAGAAATACTTAAGGAGCCAGTGCAAGGTAAGAGGGATGGTACAAAAGTGAGAGCTTCAGAGACACTAAAGTATGGCTGAAGGAGGTTATACTGCTTATGTCCATGTTTGTGGCAGGTTGAAGGTGACAATGTTTAATATGGAAATTGATGCGTTAGTAGCTGTTGTGGACTGGCGAGTAGCAAATGTATTCTTTAGTGGTAGGGTGATGAACCCTCCATACATCTACCAGTTGTTGAAATTTCCTCCCACCCCCCCCCCCTGCATATGCAAATTTTATTAGGCTGTTACAATACAAAGAACAAAACTCACATATATAAGAAGTAGGTATTTCACAGTTACGAATAAGAGTACATGCTCAGAACATAATGAAGCTGTCAAAAAATGTCACAGTACACATTTAAGAATATTGCATGACAACAGTACATGACATTAAAGGGATAGACAGAAAAAAAAAAAAAAAGTCATCACTACAGCCAGTGCAGAAGCATCAAATTCATACAATACGACTCCCAATAGGAATAAAGCCAACTTATCCAAACAAGAAATTAAACAACTTAAACAAAAGTTCAGGGAAGGTAATGTATTAAAATGTAATTTCAGGGTTCGGCAAGCATAAAAAAGTAGGATTGCTTAATGACATTAGTAAACATTTAGGCATCCAGTATCTCAGCAGACTATTACATGCACCTGCTCACACATCCCTACATTGATCCTGTCTTTAGACTGCGTACCCAGCGTTCTGCTTCAATTATAGTATTCACTTATTGTTTCCAATCAGCTATCGAAGGGCAGGTAGCATGTTTCCAAAAGGCAAGGAATTAACAATTTTGCCGCATTTTGCATACTCTTCTTCCAGGATTTGACGAAAAAATGTCACGATCAGGAATTGTAGGGGCGTACTGGCTATCGACCAAAGGGTCATCTTTTTGATCCATGCGTTAATTCCCTCCCAAAAGGTCTTAATCTTGGGGCATGTGCTAAGAGCCAAAATACTGAGCCAGACCCAGCTGCAGGAAGTCTGAGCTGTGTCCAGGACTAGACCCAGATACTTGAAACAACTCTAGCAATGATTTCTAAAAGTTCAGAATCCCTTCCAACTGCTCCAATGACTAGACCTTTAAAGCTATGTTGTTCAATGGATCCCACGTTGACTTTCTCCCAGCAGAAGGTTGTCCAAGTATCCCATAACGGAGATGCCACTAGAGTGCAATAGGGGACAACACCGTGGTGAACACTAGAGTTGTAGATGGGAGGTTTAAGGACAGTGTCACAAAATGGTAGTATAGGGGCCACAAAAAAAAAAAAAAAAAAAAAAAACAGAAAATGCTGAAGTCCTGAAAAAATGGACACACATAGATACATGTCTTTAGCGTTCACAGATGCCACAATGTTTTCCTGTTGAATGGCGGTGATGACAGATCTTCTGAACTACTTGCATAATTTTAGCGCTAAAATTAAGATATTCAGAGAATTTAGGTGTAAGATGAGGGGGGCAGATGCCCTTTGGGCTAGGGATCTTTAAATAGGTAAGAGTAAAATACTTGAAAAACATCCCCCACCTCTCTGGAAAGGAAGGAGATGGAGGTTGGAGCACCTTTATGTAGGGAAAGGAAGGATTGTCTGAGGAGTTGGCAGACTTTGAGCACAGATCTTCTATGTGGACAGTGAGAAAAGTTTGTGGAAAGGGGGTCTTGATGTGGAGGAAGGTAGAGTGGGGAAACGAAATAGACATTTCTTAACAGATAAATAGGGAGAAAAACTTGGTCTTTTCCTTAGGCTTCTTCTGATGGGGAAGAGGGTGCTCTTGCTACTGGTAGCCATGGTTTAGCAAAATAAAATCACAGCCAGGATATGATAAAGAACATGTGTCACTAGCAACAGATTTAGTATGGGCTTCCAATGGCTTATCAGTTGGATACTTAAAGACAGGTGAATTCTGTACCAGCATGGTAGCCTCTTCAACCAGTTGCAACCTGCCCACAGTACATTTACTGCGGGTGGGTGGCATGGGCATGCTAGATCACGTACATGTGCATTATGCAGCTGATGGGCTTGCAGAACACCGCTCCCACAACCGCTGTGTCCATTGGACAAAGAGGATTACAGCTCCCGGTACCCGGCCGCTTTGACAAAGCTGTTATATATGAATTTCATTCTTAACAGCTGTGATTTCTATAGTAATGCAGTGATTGTCCCACAGTTTTCACGTGGTATCTGGGCCAATCACAGCACCCAATACCATGTGATAACTGCGGGCCCATCACAGCGGTTATGAATGTAACCCATTCATGACAGTTGATAACATTGCTGTTACAGTGATCATCACCATGATCTGTCACTCAATGCTAGCACTATTATAGTTCTGATGAATTGTGTCCTGCAATCCTCAAATCTTGTATATGTAAGCTGGGACCACACCACATGACCAGCACACAAGAAAAGAATGACATCAGTGGAAAATAATTAAGATCCATATTGTTGAGGAATGGTGAGAGTGTCCATGCAATACTAAACCCAACAGATGTTGTCATTGCCAAGTACCACCATGTTACCCCTTCCATGGTAGAATCTGAAGTTACTGGATATGGAAAGCTTTTTACCTAAACAAGAGTCTGAAAAGCAGAAAAGGAACCTAGTGAAAAAAGTAATCTCCAAGATATCCTTACAACATCCAGTCCAGCAGGATCTGAACATGGCAGACTGAGGAAGGCTATGTTAGTTAGCTGCAAACAAAGAAGCAAGCTATAGCAGCAATGTAAACAGCAGCAAACTGTTGCAAGCAAAAACATCATCTACAAAAAAAGTCATCTACACTGGAGAGCAGAAGAAAATTTGTCTATCCACCTAGGACTTTAACAAAAATCTGAGGTATGTTGATAAGGAGGGATTTATCTTGGACTACAAATTGTATACCAGTGACAAATCTTCCTGTTGGTGCCAGTATAACCTGAAGGTAAAAAGCTTCCTGTGTCCCTTAATGAAATGAATGGTTGACAAAAACCACTTATCACCAAGTTTACAGCTTTTATGCACTCGTTCGATTACTATTCTTTTTTATTACTACGCAAGAAATATTCAACTTTTTTTTTTTTTTATATAGTCATACCTTTTTTCCAGCCTTTCAGCAATGGATGCAAGTTACATACAGAGCTTCTTCCCAGGTTAACAGCCATACTGTGTTCAGCCGAATTAAAATCTCTACTTCTGAATAGCATATAAGGTATTATCGTCACCATCGCCTTGTTGCACAGTTGTGGATAGTCTACAATTGATTTGTTTAGGATTATGAGATCTGCAGTTTCTTCAAGAACTTTGCACCTAGAAAAGGAAATGAAATAACACAAAAAGCACGTGATGTTGGCTGACGTTTCATCTATGGTGTCTTGCATTTCAGTAGCCTTGGAGGTCTATCAATGGTCTTAATGAGGTTAAAAAGACTAAATATATTTTACTTTAATGTATTCCTTGCATTAAGGTAAAAAAATGTTTAGGCAGAATAATCACCCCCCTCACCCACTTTTTTTTTTTTATTTAAATATTTATTTGTTTTCAAATATAGCAATATAAATATCTCCAACACAAGATGTAATAAAATACAACATAACAAATTTTTTCTAAAAACACTTATTGCATATCATTTTCTCCCCTTAACCCCCCCTCCCTCCCACCCCTCTTCAATAAACCCCTGACATCTGTCCGATTCCCATCTTTATTCTTATTCACGGAGTAGCTTCTTTCCTCTTTGCTCTAAATTCCTTCCATTTCTTCCATTTTGTATAATAAACCTCCATCTTATCCTCCTGTATATAATACAGTTTCTCCATTCTCACAATCTGATCCACTCTGGCTATCCAGTCATCTACCTCCGGTGCCTCCACTTTACGCCAGAACCTAGGTATCAATCCTTTAGCTGCATTTAAGTAGCACTCTATACCCATATTCTTAAATGTTTTCATTGATATTTCTGTGATATGAAAAAGGCATGTCTCAGGGTCCAAACCAATCTCAATTTCAGTGATATTCCTAATTTGATTTATAACCTTCCTCCAGTAAACTTGTATTTTTGGGCATCCCCACCACACGTGATACGTTGTGCCCCCCTCTCCACATTCTCGCCAACACCCAGGTTGTTTCTCACCACTCATTTTGTGCTCCACCCTCGGAGTGATATACCACCTACTTAAACATTTATAGTTCAACTCCACCTCCCGCATGCTAACATTTCCATGTACCATTCTATATATTTTTCTTTGTGTATGTTCCTCCCACTCCACCCCCAAATCCCTTTCCCATTTTTCTATATATCTTAATTTTACCTTACTATCTAAATCAGTGAGAATTTTGTATGTTTTAGCAGTGTTGTGTTTCCCATCACCTCGAACTTCAAAAAATTTTTCAAATAAATTCCAATCTTTTCTAATTCTAAGGGGCTTCGTCAATTTCCCCACAAATTGTTTTAATTGATTATACCTCCATATATCTATTTTAGTGAAAATCCCTCCCTCTTCCCTTTTCAAATCTTCTAGTGTTCTTAAGTTTACCCCCTCCATTACGTCTCTCAGCTGAGCATCCTCTTTCTTAATCCATTTACCTGTAATTTCCTCTTTACCTGGGGGGAAAAACTCTGAATTTCTTAATGGCATTAACAGTGAGTTAAAATCCCAATTCCTCTGTTTGTGCAATCTATCCCATTCTTTCAAAACAATCCTAGTGTATGGACTTGTGCTCTCAGCTAATTCTCTAAACTGTGTTGACACCCAAACAATCCCACTCAAATCTTTCCCACTAAGTGTATTTTCTATTGTGACCAAATTTTTACTCTTTATATTATGTTTCCAGTCAAAAATTCTTGTTAGGATCACTGCTCTATAATATCTTTTGAGATCCGGCATTCCCACCCCACCCTTTTCTTTATTTCTACTAAGCACTTCATATGATACTCTAGGTTTTTTATTTTTCCATATATATCTTTTTACCATTTGCTTTATTATTCTAAAGTATGTCCCTGGGAGTTTAATGGGAATCATTTGGAGTTTATACAAAACCTTAGGGAGAATTACCATTTTTATTAGGTTAATACGACCTAACCACGAAGGATTTCCTCCTCCGATTCTCTTCAATTCCTCCCTAATCTCATTTAGCAATGGTATATAATTTGCTTTATAGAGATTTTTCTGTGAAGAAGTAAGTTTTACTCCCAAATATTTTATTTCTCTATCTTTACATATAAAGGGGAACTCTCTCTGTATCGTTTCTTTTTCGCTCTTTGGAAGGTTTATATTTAATATCTCTGTTTTACTCGGATTAATTTTTAGGTTTGCCAATTCCCCATATTCCTTCAATGTTTTCATTAGGTTAGGAAGCGTTATCCTGGGGTTACTAATATAGAATAGGTCATCCGCAAATGCAGCGACCTTATGCTCTATCTTTCCTACATTAATTCCCTTTATATCTATATTTTTCCTGATTGTTAATAACAAGGGTTCCAATGATAAAACAAACAACAATGGGGATAATGGGCAACCCTGTCTAGTTCCATTTGTCATTAAAAAAGACTCTGATCTCTCTCCATTTACCATTATCATCGCGGACGATCCTTCATACAGTCTTCCAATCCATCTCCTCATCCTGTTACCCAGTCCCAAGGCCTCTAGCGTATCCATCATAAAACTCCAATTAACCCTGTCAAACGCCTTCTCCGCGTCTATTGAGAGCAACAGTACTGGATTTTTTCCCGTTCGACTTTTCTGAATAAGCATCAGGGATCTCAACCCATTATCTCGACCCTCCCTTCCTCTAACGAAACCCACCTGATCCCCATGTATCCAATCTGGCATCAGATCCTTCAACCTATTCGCTAAAACCTTTGCATACAACTTCATATCTGTGTTCAGCAATGATATCGGTCTATAACTTGAGCACTGGGAGATATCTTTACCTTCCTTATGTATCAAAACCACCTGGGCCTGTAGGGATTCCTGTCTCATCTCCATCTCTCCTCCCAACGCATCCATAGATCTCTTTAATTTAGGTAATAGTAAGTCACTATATTTTTTATAGTATCTCACGGTATACCCATCTGGGCCCGGACTTTTCCCCGATTGAAAGCTTTTTAATGCTATTTTTAGTTCTTCCTGTGAGATTTCAGATTCTAAGGCGTTTAATAAATCTTCGCTTACTTTTGGTAATCCTGCTTTTCTTATATATTCTCTTCTTTTCTCCTCATTTACCTTTTTGTTCTTATCTGTAAGGTCGTTGGGGGCAATATTATATAGTTTACTATAGTAATCCTTGAAAACTTTTGCAATTTCTTTAGTTGAGTGGACTAATTCTCCTTTGAAATTTTTTATTTTATCTATATAATTTCTATTTTTTTTCTTCCTCAGAGTTCTCATCAAATATTTACCCGGTCTATCTCCCAATCTATATCTTTCTCCCGTGATTTTATGTAAAATTCTCGTTTTTTCTTCCTCCAATACTTTCTCTAATTCTTCCCTCTTTTTTTTCATTTTTTCTTCTTTTTCTTTCGTTATATTACTTTTATGTAGGAGTTCCAACTCAGCTATTTTCTTTAAAAGCTCACTAATCCTTTCTCTCCTTTCCCTTTTTTTTCTTAGCCCCAATCGCAATTAGGATTCCTCTGATGTATACTTTATGCGCCTCCCACACTGTAGCCCTTGACACATCTCCCGTTTCATTCTCCTCAAAAAATCACCCTATCTCCTCCCTGATTTTCCGTTCAGTATCATGATCCATGAGAAGTGCCTCGTTCAGCCTCCATGTCAGTCCTCCCGCCAACCTCCCTCCCCATCTTAATTTTAATGCAACGGGGGCATGATCCGAGAGGGTCATTACTTCTATCTTAACACTAGACATATCTTCGATGAGACGATGATCTATCAATATATAATCTAATCTGGAGTATGTTTTATGAGTGTTAGAATAAAAGGTGTAGTCTCTATTTCTGATATTTACTATTCTCCAGCTATCTACCAATTGGCTCTCTCTCATCACCTCCTTCAAAATTCTCATCGACTTATTTCCCTCTCTCGGCATTGTAGAAGTTGTGTCTATTTGTGCATCCATACATAGGTTGAAGTCTCCGGCCACTATTAAATATCCCTTAGAGAAATCCATCAATTTTGTCAGGAATGGACTGGCCAGCAATAGTGGGACTCATCTGCCTTATGAGCTGCAGTACCAGGGCTGGCCAGCGGGTGCTCCCAGCAATCAGAGACTCAACCTTGCAGCCAGTCAAACACCTGGAACTAATTATACTGGTGTATTTAAGGGACATTCAGACCTGCAGACTCTGCCTTGGTGTTGTGTTTTTCCTGGGCCCTGTATCTTGTTCCTGCATCCTGCTACTGTTCCTGTCTTGTTGCTGACCCGGCCTGATTCTGACCTCTGCTGACTTCTCCTGTTCTGATCCCTGGCTTGTGACCCCGACCATTCTCTGCCTGACCCCCTGTACCTACCTGCCTGTTAGTTGCTGTACCCTGCTCGTGACCTGACTATTCTCCGCTTGCTCCCCCTGTACCTACCTGCCCGATTGATATTGACCCGGCCTGCCTGACGACGCTTGCACTGTATGTACTGTTATCTGTGGGTGGTTTGGTTTGGTTCATTTGCACTGTGTTATGTTTTAGTATTGCACTGCGTTTATGTTTGTATTGTTAGTGTTAATAAATTGTTTATAACTTATCTGAAGTCTGCGTTTCCCTGCGTCAGTCACACACCTCTGGTCATACCCGGGAGCCCTGACAAATTTCTTCAGAACCCCTTTCAAAAACATCTCTGGTTTCCTGTTAGGGCAGTATATATTTGCTAGTGTACACTCAATATCTTGCAATTTGCCTTTCAAAAATAGAAATCTCCCATCCGGATCGGTATTCCTATTTTCTAATTCAAACCTAACATTTTTTGCAAATCCTATAGCCACCCCCTTCGCTCTCTTAATTGGAGAATCTGCATAATACCAAAGCGGATGGTATCTAGATTTCAATTTAAGATTTTTTTTTAACTCAAGGTGCGTTTCTTGCAAGAATACCACTGAGGCCGCTCTATGCTGTAGTTCTCTAAGTAACCTAAATCTTTTGCTTGGACAGTTCAGCCCATTTACATTATGAGTTATGAACTGTATTTCCTCCATATTTTGTTTATTTGTCATCTTTCTATTTTACCATCTCCTTTCTTCTTCCATTTCCCTCTATCCCTCCTTTCATGCCAGATGTCAGTTTTAAAAAACCTCTCTCCCCCCTCCCCTTCCAATTCCCTCCCTCCCTTCCGCTTTAGGCCTATAGCTTGCCTTCCCCCCTCTTCCTCCCTCCCTCCCCCCCATTTAGGCTTGTAATTTGCCTATAAATCTGTTGAGGATCTAAACCCTCCATAGATTTTATACCTTGGGGTTGAACTCCTGCCATGAACGGCCTCTCCCACCTCCCCAGATGCCCCTTGTCTATTTCATAAACTCAAGATGATTCCACTAAGATATACTTCATTCGAGCGAACAGGAAATAGGAAGAAAGAGAGAAAAAAAAAAAAAATTTCCTCCTTTATCTTCCTCTCCTAATTAACTGCCAATCTTCCTTTACTCTATCCCCACTATC
Source organism: Staurois parvus (assembly GCF_062004578.1). Taxonomy (NCBI): domain Eukaryota; kingdom Metazoa; phylum Chordata; class Amphibia; order Anura; family Ranidae; genus Staurois; species Staurois parvus. The sequence goes on along the minus strand of NW_028318992.1, from coordinate 49,186 downwards.
TCCTACCTCCTCTTCCCAACCAGAAATTTCTATATTTTGCAAATCAAGTCTATCACAAAAGTCTCTTAAATCCTCAGGAAATCTCAAGTAGGCTGTAACTCCATTCTTCCATCCGATTAGACACTCAGGAATACCCCATCTATAGTGCACATTTTGTTTTTTCAATTGCTCTAACAGGGGTTTCAGAGATCTTCTTCTCCTTAGTGTCTGTTGTCAAATCTGCAAATATCTGTATATTTATTTCTCCATATTTAATATTTGATCTTCCCTAAATCTTTCTCCATATCTCTTCCTTATCACACATCTTTTGGAATTGGACAATTATGTCTCTAGGTTTCTTTTCTCCATTTCCATGTTGAATCCTTCCAATTCTAAAAACCTCTTCCAGATTCACCTGTTCTGTTTCTGGTCTCTCTCTTCAGCTCACTTTTATCACCGGTATCTTGAGATCTTTCTGGGGTCACATTACCTTGAGACGTATATTTTTTTATCGTGCCTACTTGGGACCCCTTTAGCCCACTACTTTTAGCGTTTTTATTCTTCATCTCTTCTGTGGGTTTTATTCAGTTAAATACAGGAACCACCTTGGTTTAGCAGCTTTAGACCAGGTATCTAGATTTCAACACGTGCTTAATTATCCACTTTCCCACTATGCTCTCCTTTTTCTTCCAGGGCTGCTAGTTTCACTTATACTTATCTTCCCCAGGAAGTCTACCCCTCTTTAAACATACAGTCACCATATAATCACAATTTGTTTGGTCGTGCTGCTCACACTCACTCTCTGGTTGCTTTTCTTCTGGTGAGGCAGCCCCGAACCACCAGCTGCTAACTTCAGCTTCCAACTGCTCTCTTCAGGGGGACTCCTCTGGATCTTCTTCCTCAGCCCCTACTCCCCTGTGTATAGACTTAGCACACACGGGGAGCGGGCCATCCATTAAGCGGGTGTCTTCTCCTATATGTTTGCAAGGGGGGAGCGAGAGGGGGGAGCAAGCCGGCGTCCTCACTCTCACTTCAGACGCCGGCCGGCTTTCACCCCTTCCCAGTAATGCTCTGCGGTTTCCCACGTGTCAGCTCCGTGGGTCCCCGCTCTCCCAGCAGCCCCGCACTTCAGTCTGGACCTTCTGCAGCAAGCCCCGTCTCCCAGCACACCCTCCGCTCTCCACTCCCGGGCTGCCGGTCCCGCTCCAGAGCCGCCGCTCGTGGGTAAGTCCCCGGGTCAATCCTGCTCAGGCATCTGGGATGGTGTAGATGATGCCTCACCCACTCTTTTACTTATCTGAGTCCGCATTTGATCTAAGTTCCCATTCGATCAAGCGATGTGCATTTCTGCAGCTCTTCTCTCCCCTCTTTTCCTGGTCTCACAGGCTTTGCTGAAGCAGCAGGAGCTACTGGCACCCCCTGCTGTCAATCAAAGACCGTGACGAGGAAGCAGAGGCAGTGCTAAGTCCAAACCCGTGTTCTACAAACGCAGACAGCGGAGCTCAGGAGTGAGCACACAGGTGGACTCCATAGGAAGAATTTTCCTATGTGGTACAACCAGAAGAGAAGGAGCCAGGAGCACTGGCAGGGGACCCAAGAAAAGGATGTTTGGGGCCAAGAAGGTAAGTATAAAACGGTTTAAAAAAAAAAAAAAAAATGTATATACACACACACACTTTAATGACAAACCTTTTTCTTAAAAGCTGACCTTTGGATGACATCTCATTACTGGATATTATACAAATAAAATTGAGGGGGTGCTACTGCCAACTATATGACTGCCTCTAAAACTGGCCAAACATGGATCTGTATCGTTCAACCAATGGCAAATGGGGGAATCCTCTCCGTTGTATCTTTGTACTTTAACAGGAAGACTTTCCCACCTTCAGAATACACTGATTAGTGCTGCAGTTTATTGCCTGCACTGCTGATTGATCAAGAAAATACAGATAAGGTGAATGAACAGAAGCGCTTGGTAGATCGACTTCTGTTCAACCACAGTGGCCACACATGGATCTAACTTCAGCCAGACTGGTCAAATTTCAATTCAACTCATGTGCGGTAAGCTTAACTGAGAAACAATGCAACCGTAAAGGGACTGCACAGTCTTCTTTTTTGCAAGTAATTCAACTGTGTGCAAGTTACAAGTAAATTGAAAAGCAGGTCAAATTACATTGAGATTGATGCTGTTCAAAACATAGCAATAAAACAAGAAAAAACATGAAAAGTATTACATACCAGCTACTATGCTTATACAGATCTGTTCGATAGAATAAGCTAAGAAGATCTGCAACCATATGTTCGGTGACCATGAAATGATTGTGGAATGCCTAAAAATTAAAATAAATTCAAAAAAAAAAAAAAAAAAACAGCTTTACTAATATTTAAATCCCTTCACAACATAATCTACACTAATTACAGTGACATTTAGCATGCATGAAATTGTGCTGTACATTCTTAAGAACCACATTTATAAAACCAATAGCTTCAGACACTAAGAATATTAATGCATACATTTACATGGTCTTTACACAGTGCACCTTGGCTGGTAATGAACGTGCAGCTTATTCAGCAACACCACTTTGCTTTTGTGCTTTAGTTGGCACCATTTTTTATGGACAATAAACTTGTAAAAACGTAAAGATTGTATCCTGCTTGGATATCTCATGGTTTATGGATTCATCTAAAAGGTTTAATGGAACTTTGCACTTTATTGGAGCTCTCATATATGATTTTTACATGTTCGATGTCAAAAAAGATGCTGTGTTGGAGAAGTCGCGAATGAATCTTGGCAAATGAAAAAGCCTCTGAGATTGTCACACAGACTGGAGTGGAGGTATAGGGAAGGTTCCCAGAGGATGTGCCCTTTAAAGCTTTGCCAGTGTCCAATCAAATGACGTTACATGGGGGGAGTTTTCCAACTATCAAAATACCTTGATGGGTGGATGTCATTCTGGAGGAGTGAACATTTTTAGGCAGGCTGCATTTGCATGCAACATGCCCTAGGTAAAACCCACATGTGATGTTGAGCTTTCATGAATGAAAGGACTTGAATCCAATGAAAGGGGCAGGCCATGAACAATACGGCTGGAAAGGAAAGAAAGGGTCAAATGTTGAATGTTCATCATGCTGGAAATGAGACAGGCTTTATTGGACTTGCTGCAGGTTCTAATGCACTGCCTGCATTGAAATACGAGAAAGCCATTTTAATACAGGAGACGAGCGTCTACAAAACATGCAAAACTGAAGGTAAAGCAGAAGCTCAACCCAGCATCCTTCACTAGTATGGTGACTGCCTTGTTCAGGCGAGAGATAGCCAGAAGAATCAAAAGGACAGGTTATTTTTACCACTTTCTGTCCACCAACCATATTTACCTCCTTAGACGCAAGTGGTGATATCTCAGTCATTGCTGCACCAATGATCGGGATTTTTTTTTTAGAGCCACTGATTCCCTACAAAGTAAAATGATACTCAGCTATACAGCCCACTCACTCAATCACTTTTACAGGCCCAGCAGGGGGTCCCTACACCTCATGCTGCTGCCCACCATTTTTACTGGCTTCTCCTACCACACCAGGGAGCCCGATACCGATGCGCCTGTCCGCATGGGGTGCACATTAGAGTTAGAGGAACTTTTGTTGTTCCTGCCACTCTCTCAGAATCCAAGAGAGACTAGGACTTTCGCGCCCAGTTTCAGTTTGTTTGTTTACAAGCCATTACCAGCTTGTAAAGCATCAAACCATGATCATCTGATCGAAACCCCCAGTGTACCCATACAACTACAACACTGTGTGCACCCACTACAATACAGAGGATTTTTTCCTTTTTTTTTTTTTTTTTTTTTTTTTTAGCAAGCCATAAATAGATCACAGAGGAAGAGGAGGGATGTGTCCAGTACTGTACTCCAACATATGGAATTTACATGTACCTCAAAACTACTATATTTTAATTGTACAGTACAGGACACAGGAGTTGATTAGACCATGGAGCATCCCTTATGGGTGGGCAACAATAGCCAAAATTTTCAGCAAGAAGCCCACAGGACCAACAAGAAGGGCCAATAAATTCGAACAGAGGCGACAAACAGAGACAACTTCTAGTCAAAAAGCAAGGATCAGCACAGGCTCACACAGCCAACTGATTAAAAACAAAAAGTTTTGAAAACTAACACAGAAAAAACAAAGTTGTGGCCCAGCGACCCTTGAAAAGGACCAATGCTAGCTGCTGGGAGGAACCCAGGAATGCCAACCTCTTGAAGGAATGAGATCAAGCAGGGAAAGAAATTCCTGTGGCAGAAGCCTTGCAAGAAGGCAAAAAGAACCATCCAGCCAGGTGGAAGAGGAGGGAGGAATCCCACAGGGGGAGATGTCAGTTGGCAAGGGAATCATGGCAGGTAAGAATAGATGAATGACTCCATTCCACCCATAAGTCATGACATGCTATCAAGACAAGACACAGAAAGAAAAAGAATGACATTCCCACAGAAGATAAAAAAAAGTAGCACAATGGGAGGGCACTGCATGGGAAAGAGCTCTTGAGGAGAGCCCCAGAGTAGTACAGAAAAAATTTTGTTACTCACCATATAATTTCTCCCAGTTCACCATCAGATACAGCTATTTAATATTTTTGATTGTAGGGTTATAGCGCCACCTTCAAGAGTATGACACTAGGCAGAAAATAAAAAAAACAGCACTGCCTACAGGCAGTTTTAACTGGTAATAAACCACCTATCCACTATAGGCAGCTTGGTTTGTCACAAAGAAGTACAAGTAGGGGGGGAAGGTTGGGTGCTGCATCCGTCAAGGGATTTTATGGTGAGAAACAAACCTCCCATTTTCTCTTACGTTCATTGACAGGCAGTTCTTCCATATTCCTGACTGTAGGGACATCCAAAAATAGTGCCACAATGAGGTTGGGTAACCAGAACATGGAACACCCCCGAGAACCCCCCCCAGAAGAGAAACAAGAAATCACAAAATGCCGCTTGCAAAAACACACCCAAAGATGCCAAAACCTTAACTTTGTAAAACTTGGTAAAGGTGTGGGCAGGTAACCACGTAGCTGCCTTGCAAACTTGAGATGCAGATGCCTGATGTTGGAACACCCAGGATGCACTAATCGCCCTGGTAGAATGGTAACAGAGAAGGGCTGAGGCTATTAGACTAGATCATTAATGGCATAAGCTGGAAAACGGTGTGCCTGATCCACTGGGAAATGGTGGCAGAGGAGGCCACCAGACCTTTTTCAGGAGCCATCCGCAATCCAACCTCTGGAAGGAAGCCTTAGAATACAGGTACGCACAAACTATCCAGACCATATTCCCAAAACCAAAGAGTGCAGTACAACCTTCTTAGGATGTGAAGGGCACATAAGTGATATACATATACAGGTGAAACTTGAAAAATTTGAATATCATGCAAAAGTTCATTTATTTCAGTAATGCAACTTAAAAGGTGAAACTAATATATGAGATAAACTCATTACATGCAAAGCAAGATAGTTCAAGCCGTGATTTGTCATCATTGTGATGATTATGGCTTACAGCTCATGAAAACCCCAAATCCACAATCTCAGAAAATTAGAATATTACATGCAATCAATAAAACAAGGATTGTACATAGAACAATATTGGACCTCTGAAAAGTATACGCATGCATACGTACTTCGTACTTGGTTTGGGCCCCTTTTGCAGCAATTACTGCCTCAATGCGGCGTGGCATGGAAGCCATCAGCCTGTGGCACTGCTGAGGTGTTATGGAAAACCAGGATGCTTCAATAGCGGCCTTCAGCTTTTCTGCATTGTTCGGTCTCATGTCTCCCATCTTTCTCTTGGCAATGCCCCATAGATTCTCTATGGAGTTCAGGTCAGGCTAGCCAATCAAGCACAGTAATCCCACAGTCATTGAACCAGGTTTTGGTGCTTTTGGCAGTGTGGGCAGGTACCAAGTCCTCCTGGAAAATGAAGTCAGCATCCCCATAAAGCTTGTCTACGGAAGGAAGCATGAAGTGCTCCAAAATCTCCTGTAGACGGCTGTGTTGACCCTGGAATGAAGCACAGTGAACCAACACCAGCAGATGACATGGCTCCCCAAATCAACAGACTGTGGAAACTTCACACTGGACTTTAAGCATCTTGCAGTGTGTGCCTCTCCATTCTTCCTCCATACTCGGGGTCCTTGGTTTCCAAATGAGATGCAAAAGTTGCTCTCATCAGAAGAGAGGACATTGGACCACCGAGCAACAGACCAGGTCTGTTTTTCTTTAGCCCAGGTAAGACGCTTCTGACGGTTTGTTGTTCAGGAGCGGCTTGAGAAGAGGAATACGACATTTGAAGCCCATGACCAGTCTGTGTGTGGTGGCTCTTGATGCACTGACTCCAGCCTCAGTCCACTCCCTGTGAAAGTCCCAAACACGTTTGAATAGCCTTTTCCTGACAATCCTCTCCAGGCTGCGGTCATCCCTGCTGCTTGTGCACCTTTTTCTTCGACACTTTTTCCTTCCACATAACTTTCTATTAATGTGCTTTGATACAGCACTTTGGGAACATCCAACTTCTTTTGCAATTACCTTTTGAGGCTTTCCCTCCTTATGGAGGGTGTCAATGATGGTTTTCTGCACAACTGTCAGGTCAGCAGTCTTTCCCATGATTGTGATTCCTACTGAACCAGACTGAGAGACCATTTAAAGGCTCAGGAACCCTTTGCAGGTGTTATGGCTTAATTAGCCGATTAGAGTGGGACACTATGAGCCTAGAATATTGCACCTTTTCACAATATTCTAATTTTCTGAGATTGTGGATTTGGGGTTTTCATGAGCTGTAAGCCATAATCATCACAATTATGACAAATCACGGCTTGAACTTTCTTGGATTGCATGTAATGAGTATCTCATGTATTAGTTTCATCTTTTAAGTTGCATTACTGAAATAAATGAACTTTTGCATGATATTCTAATTTTTCAAGTTTCACGTGTGTGTGTGTGTGTGTGTGTGTGTGTGTGTGTGTGTGTGTACACACACACACACACACACATATAGAGTGGGGATCGAAAGTTTGGGCACCCCAGCTAAAAATTTGTATTAATGTGCATAAAGAAGCCAAGGAAAGATGGAAAAATCTCCAAAAGGTGTCAAATTACAGATTAGACATTCTTATAATATGTCAACAAAAGTTAGATTTTATTTCCATCATTTACACTTTCAAAATAACAGAAAACAAAAAAATGGCGTCTGCAAAAGTTTGGGCACCCTGCAGAGTTAATATCTTATACTGCCCCCTTTGGCAAGTATCACAGCTTGTAAACACTTTTTGTAGCCAGCCAAGAGTCTTTCAATTCTTGTTTGAGGTATCTTTGCCCATTCTTCCTTACAAAAGTCTTCCAGTTCTTTGAGATTTCTGGGCTGTCTGTCACGCACTGCTCTTTTAAGGTCTATCCATAGATCTTCAATTATGTTGAGGTCAGGAGATTGTGAAGGCCATGGCAAAACCTTCAGTTTACGCCTCTTGATGTAATCCCCCGTGGATTTTGAGGTGTGTTTAGGATCATTATCCATTTGTAGAAGCCATCCTCTCTTTAACTTCAGCTTTTTCACAGATGGCATCAAGTTACCATCCAAAATTTGCTGAAATTTTATTGAATCCATTTTTCCTTCTACTCGTGAGATGTTCCCAGTGCAACACAACCCCAAAGCATGATTGATCCAACCCCATGCTTAACAGTTGGACAGAGGTTCTTTTCATTAAATTCTGTGCCCCTTCTTCTCCAAACGTACCTTTGCTCATGCCGGCCAAAAAGTTCAATTTTAACCTCATCGGTCCAGAGAACTTGTTTCCAAAATGCATCAGGCTTGTCTATATGTTCATTTGCAAAGTTCAAACGATGATTTTTGTGGTGAGGACGTAGAAGAGGTTTTCTTCTGATGACTCCTCCATGAAGACCATATTTGTACAAGTATCTCTTTATAGTGGAATAGTGTACCACAACTCCAGTGTCTGCCAGATCTTTCTGGAGGGATCGTGCAGTCAAACGTGGGTTTTGAATTGTTTTTCTCACAATCCTGCAAGCTGTTCTGTCTGATATTTTTCTTGGTCTTCCAGATCTTGCTTTAACTTCCACTGTTCCTGATGACTGCCATTTCTTAATTACATTCCGAACAGAGGATACTGACATCTGAAAAAGCTTTGCTATCTTCTTATAGCCTTCTCCAGCTTTGTGAGCGTCAAATATTTTCAGTTTCAGTTTTCTAGACAACTGCTTAGAAGAACCCATGGTGCTGATTGTTGGGGCAAGGTCAGATGAGTCTGGGCATTTAAAACCTTTGAGACTGACATCACCTGGTCTTCCCAGACGATGATTGAGAACAATCCATGACACTGGCAGGTCTCAGCTTTGCAAAGGGGGCAGTGCATGCTATAAATTCTGCAGGGTGCCCAAACTTTTGCAGACGCCATTTTTTTGTTTTCTGTTATTTTGAAAGTGTAAATGATGGAAATAAAATCTAACTTTTGTTGACATATTATAAGAATGTCTAATCTGTAATTTGATGCCTTTTGGAGATTTTTCCATCTTTCCTTGGCTTCTTTATTCACATTAATACAAATTTTTAGCTGGGGTGCCCAAACTTTCGATCCCCACTGTATATATATATATATATATAAATATATATATATATATATATATATATATACATACACACACACACACACGCAAAAAAAAAAAAAAAAAAAAAAAAACAATCTTAAGGAAAGACATTCTTAAAAAAAATTCTTGAGAGCTGAAATAACCAGGTTTAGGTCCCATGGCGGCCGGAGGAGCTACATTACAAAAACCTGCTCCAACTGGTTATATGCAACTATTGATGTAAACAGCGGCAGTAATTAAAAGTCAAAGTCTAGGTATAATACAAGGTGTAAGTGCTATATAAACAAACAATCTAAGAACAAAAAGGTGCCAAAAAGTAACTCCCCCATTCAATGCTTAAATAAATAAAATAAGTGAATTATGCACAAAACCTCAAAAAATAAAAATTACTAAATAGTGCATCAAAAGTAAACGAATGCATAAATGAATACATACATACATCGACATGCATATACAACAATGCATGAAAATTATATGTACGTCAAAAGTTTGGAGGAGCTACATGCCAAACTCCTATAATGAAGGTACAAATCGACCTTACTACCATAGAGGAGGTCTCCAAGGTCTTCTTTGATGCCCGCCTCACCACCTGCCCCCTCGACCCTATCAGCACAACTCCTACGATCTCCCTCCCCCTCCATCCTACGCTCCCTCACCCACATCTTTAATCTCTCCCTCTCTTCTGGCGTATTCCCCTCCCCTCTGAAGCATGCACACATCACCCCCATACTTAAAAAGCCCTCCCTGGACCCCAATGACTCAAACAACCTCAGACCCATCTCCCTGCTCCCATTCACATCCAAACTCCTCGAGCGCTTAGTCTACACTCGCCTAAAGCTCTCAACTCAACGACAACAACCTCCTCGATCCCCTACAGGCCGGCTTCCATCCCTGACACTCCACCGGAACTGCCTTACTCAAACTCTCCAACGACCTTCTAACCGCCAAAGCTAATGGCCACTATTCAGTGCTCCTACTCCTTGACCTCTCTGCGGCCTTCGACACAGTCAACCACCCCCTCCTCAAAAAACTACACTCCCTCGGCCTCAGAGATTCTGCTCTCCTGGCTCTCATCCTACCTGTCACAACGCTCTTTCAGTGTTACCTATAACACTACCAACTCCCCCTCTCTGTTGGGGTCCCTCAAGGCTCCGTCCTCGGGCCCCTTCTCTTCTCCATCTACACCTCCTCCCTTGGCCAACTCATACAGTCTCACGGCTTCAACTACCACCTCTATGCCGACGACACACAAATATATTGCTCAACCCCTCGCCTCACCCCCTCAATCTCCACCCGAATCACAAACCTACTGAACGACATAGACTGGATGTCGCTCCACTTCCTTAAACTGAACCTCTCCAAAACCAAGCTCCTAGTCTTCCCCTCAGCCCGCACACCACCCCCCATTGACTTCTCAATCACGTCCAACAATGCCCCTATCAGGCCAGAGTACTTGGTGTCACTCTGGACTCCAACCTATCCTTCTAGCCCCAAGTCCAATCACTAACAAACTCATGCAGACTCCACCTCCGCAACATCGCCAAAAACCGCACGTTCCTAACCCCAGAAACCACTAAACAGCTCATCCACTCCCTCATCATATCACAACTCGATTACTGCAAATCCCTCCTCACTGGCCTGCCTCGCCACAGGCTATCCTCACTTTAGTCGATCCTGAATACAGCGGCCAGACTCATTCACCTTACCAACCACTCCGTTTCCGCCACCCCCTCTGCCAATCCCTCCACTGGCTTCCGATTGCGCAATGGATCAAATTCAAAATCCTAACACTGACGTACAAAGCTGTCCACCATACTGCCCCAAATTACATCACCAACCTAATATCCAAGTATCACCCAGCACGCACACTCCGCTCCTCACAAGACCTCCTTTCTAGCTCCCTGGTCTCCTCCTCCCATGCCCGCCTCCAGGATTTCTCCAGTGTGTCACCCATCCTCTGGAACTCCCTGCCCCAACCCAGACTATCACCTACTCTCATCTCCTTTAGACGCACCCTGATTTTTTTCAGGTTTTCAGGGAAGCCTACCCCACCCCCTGCTAATTTGCCGACCTCCTCCACTCTTCCTACCACTCCATCCCCCGCAGCTATCTCCCCCTGTACCACTATCCCCTTCCTCCTAGATTGTAAGCTCGAAAGAGCAGGGCCCTCGAACCCCTCGTGTATTGCATTGTATTGTTACTGTACTGTCGCAAGTTCTGTCCCCCTTTGTAATGTACAGCGCTGAGTGAACTGCTGGCGCTTTATAAATACTAATATAATCATAACTAGTATAATAATAATGGCAAACTATCAACGTCCGTTGAAGGCAGGCCAAAACCTGAGATACCAAAAAGGGATGCAGATGCAATTCCACAGCCATGCACCACAAAATGTAAGCCTTCCAAGTATGATGGATAAATCTTCAGAAAGATGGGTATAGGCACCTTCAACATGGTAGGAATCCCCAAGCACGACAACCCTGTCTCTTAGGATCTGGCTTTTGATAGCAATGGTAAAGCAGAGTGGAAGATCGGTCCTTCGGACAGGAGATCATCCTGTAGAGGTGGCCGCCAGGGGACAGACAACAATCAGCCACACCGCATTGGCATACCAGGGTCTTCGAGGCCAGTCCAGAGCTATGAGAATGACCAGTATTCCTTCAGACTCTAGCCTGCTCGGCAAAGGAGAAGCCAGAGAGGGAAAGGCATAAAAACGTTGGCAATGGTTCCATGACGCCACCTTAGCCTCCAAGGAATCCCTTATCCTGGCCATGAAATTTGACACTTTCCTGTTTATATAGCTGGCCAGCAGATCCATTTGAGTGCCCCACTGCAGGCAGATTTGACAAAACATGTCCAGGTGCATCCTTGATCCAATGCCTGAAGAGTGAAGTACGCCAGTTTTCTACGTTTAGAATGTAAATGCAGAGAGTCAGCACGTGAAGTTCCATCTACAAAAGAATGCATGAATCCTTTAGTGCCGCTGGCAAGCTCCTTGTCCTGCCTTGGTGATTGTCGAAGAAATACTGTCCAATTAATCGCCTGTAGCTCCAGAACAGCGATAGATAGCAAAGACTCGTCTAATGGCCCCGAGCAGATCTCAGACCTAGAACAGCCCCCTCCCCCCAAAGATGGATAAGGCTGGAGTACATCGTGAACACCATCCAATTATGAAGACAAATTACTTTAAATCCCAAAGACAAGGGAGACCCTGATCAATCATCCCATGCGGATCTGGTTGTCCAAGGACACAGGAGAATTGTCCAACTTGGATAAAATTTCCTTCTGCAGGACCCTTGTATGGAACTGCACATACAAGACCACCTCGAAGGTGGACACCATGATGCCTAGAACTTGCATGCAAAAAACACAAACACCTGTGGAAAGGCAGCAACCAAACCACAGTCCAGAATTGCTGAAGCTTGTCTCATGGGAATTGTACCTTGGCCAGCGTAAAGTCAAGGATCAACCCCAGATATTTCAAACATCTGAGTCAGCAGACTTCTTCATTCATCAGTGCAGAATGAGACTCCGCCTAACAGGTGGTCATCTAGATAGCCTATGACAGCAATCCCATGCTGTCTCAGCAATGACAGGAAGCCAGCAACTTGGTTAACACCCAGGGAGCACCATAAACTGAATGTGCATCAGGAAGCGCTTGTGCCCAGCAAGATAGAGAGTCCATTTTAAGTAAAAAGACAGACACCAAAGAAGTTTGACAATAGGTTTCATCACCAATTATAATATGCAGTATAAAATTATCAAACACATTTTTAAAAAATACTGGCCTATTCTGTTAAAAGGTGAGATTTTGAAGGATATTATTCCAGGGAGACCAAAGGTTTGTGTATAGGAAAAATAGGCCTTTAAGGACGAGAATTGCTCATAACGTTATTGATCCCCCCAAAAAAAGTAGTTCTGTTTCCTGACTTAAAAGGATTTTTTAATTGCAATAAGTGTAAAGCTTGTAGAACGGTTTGTAAGGAATCTAGAAAAGAAAAAAAAAAAAAAAAAAAGTTTCATTCTTCTCATTCCAATAAAGAATATAAAATCAATTCCCTGATAACCTGTGATTCCTCACATGTAGTTTACATTTTGGAATGTCCGTGCCACATCCAATATGTGGGATGAACAGGGAGATGTTTAAAAACGAGAATAGGTGAACATATTGCAACATCAAAAAAGGGTTCGACAAACACAGTGTATCGAGACATTTTAAATTAAAACACAACTGTGATCCGAGTTTGCTGACCTTTTATGCTGTAGATCGGGTCAAATCCCATTGGAGAGGGACTGAATTAATGAAATTTCCAAAAAAGAAACGTACTGGATTTATGAATTAAATTCCCTGAAACCCAATGGGTTGAATGTGGATATCGATCTTAACTGTTTTCTCACAAATTTTTAATTTTGGGTTGATGTATCATTATATTGAATGGACCATTTTTGACCATTGGAGTTCTGCCTTAATATTGTATTTGACACTGGCCCTTTAAATGTTCGTCATTGACATTTTACATTTGGTTTGATATAGTATATCCATTTATTTCATCCAGGGTCTATTCAGGTTTTCCTCCATGTTATTTATTGTTTTTTTTGCCATATGTATGTTTTATATGTATGCGGTTGCTTCTTATGATTAGATCGTGTGGTGGGTGTTTACCCTCATTCAAATCAGCTGTCCGCTTTAAGTGCAGTGAATATTTAATTAAGTGCTGACGTCTCACATCCATCCGCTCCGTGAGGACGTTGACGAAACGCGTAGGGCAAGGCTTGTGGATGTGACGTCAGGACGCTCGCGGTTCGCTGGTACGGCGCATGCGCTAGCCAGGCTGGGTTCGCGTTGTACGAGTTCATACTAATCACGCTGTATACACTAGTGTCGTTATAGACACCGCTTGTTGTAAGTTCATTTTTATATTAAATTGGATGTTTTTAGTACGTACTGCACCATGAGTCTTTACTTTCTCTTCCGAGTGGCGATCTGATCATCTTTAAAAAGTTTGGTGGCTGAATCCTTGAAGTGGATATACGTGATAAACAGTCCTGCAGAGTATTACTTCCTGGAGACCAGTTTTAAGCTTTTAGTGTTACCTCAACTACATGAAGATCATCGCTCCCAGAGCAACAAGCACTATATGCTGATTTATAACATGATCAGCATATTGCTCTGGTGAGTTTATTTAACCTATTTTAGTGGTGGATTCACTTGGTGACATTTGCTTTGAGCACTCCTGTTTTTTAAACATCACAAATATTTTGGACTTTGTTTTTTGGACTTTATTTGATGTAGCTTTGTTTGATATATATCTGTACACTTTTAGCACAACCTGTTTTTTTCTCATTTATTTACCAAAACATTCAAGCTATAGTTATATAATGGATATGAGCTGAAAATGCACACTCTCAGATTTAATTTGAGGGTATGTACATCCAAATTAGAGGAAGGGTTTAGGAACTACAGCTCTTAATAGTAGCCATCCCACCTTTTTTCAAGGGACCAAATTGGACAATTGAATCAAAAATGGTTTCATGGCCAGGTGTGGGCATACTTCATCAACTGAGCAGGTAAAAGGTCTGGAGTTGATTCTAAGTGTGGTATTTGAATTTGGAATCTATTGTTGTGAACCTACATCATGCGTTCAAAAGAGCTGTCCAAGTGAAACAGGCCATTGTAAGATTTAAAAAACTAAATAAATCCATCAGAGAGATAGCAGCAATATTAGGAGTGACCAAATCAACAGTTTGGTACATTGAGGAAAGAAGAAAGCACTGGTGAGGTCAGCAACATAAAAAGGCATGGATGTCCATGGAAAACAACAGTGGTGGATAATCACAGGATCCTCTCCAAAGAAAACCCATTCATAACATCCAGACAAGTGAAGGACACTCTCCAGGTGGGCGTATCAAATTCTACAATCAATTGTCAAATTCTACAATCAAGTGACCTCACAAGAGCAAATGCAGAGGGTTCATCACAAGGTGCAAACCGTTGATAAGCTTGGAGAATAGAAAAGCTAGATTAAACTTTGCCAAAAAAACATCTAAAAAAAGCCAGACCAGTTCTGGAAAAAGCATTTTTTGGACAGATGAAACCAAGATTAATCTATACCAGAATGACAGGCAGAAAAAAAAAAAAAAAAGGCGTGGAGAAGGCTTGGAACAGCTCATAATCCAAAGCACACAACGTCATCTGTAAAACATGGTGGAGGCAGTGTGATGGCATGGGCATGCATGGCCTTCAGTGGCACTGGGTCTTTGGTGTTTACTGATTACGTGAGAAAAGACAGAAGCAGCCAGATGAATTCTGCAGTGTTTAGAGATATACTGTAAGCCCAGATTCAGCCAAATGCAGAAAACACACTGCAAAAGAAACCCAGGAGCTTTTGAAGGAAAAGAAGTGGAATATTCTGCAATGGCCGTGTCAATCACCTGATTTCAACCCAATTGAGCATGCATTTCACTTGCTGAAGGCAAAACTAAAAAGGCAGAAAGACCCACAAAGAACAACTGAAGACGCTGCAGTTAGAGTATGGCAAAGCACCAGAAAGGAGGAAACCTAGTCTTTGGTAATGTCCATGGGTTCTAGACTTCAGGCAGTCATTGCCAGTAAAGGATTCTCAACAAAATATTAAAAATGAACATTATATTTACGATTACATTCAATTGTCCGTTTACTTTTGGTCCCTTGAAAAAGGGTGGGTGGCTACTCTAAAGAGCTGTAATTTTTAAACCCTTCCTCAAATTTGGATGTACATACCCTCAAATAAACCTGAGAGTGTACACTTTCAGCCCATATCCATTATAGAACTATAGCTTGAATATGTTTTGTTAAATACCTGATAAAAAAACTAAAATTGTGCCAGTGTCCAAATAAATATGGACCCAACTGTATGAGGATGATCACGTAGCTGCTGTATCATTCACAAGCATGGGTGAAGTATTTGCACTTGTTTTTCTTACTGTGTATGTACTGTATCCTATTACTCAAAAAAGTGATTTGCAGCCTGGATGAATCCCTCAGTGTTCTGTGCCTATTCTCATGACCACCTTTGCTGATGACTGTTGCCAGCTAGGGGACAAGGACATGCAATGCCCAGGAGGTAAAATCCCAAATGTCTATGGACGCACACAGCCTGTCTTAGAAGTGACCCTGCACGAGCGCACCAATAGAAAGCAGCTTTCTAAGATGACATGTGGAGAAGAGAAGGAGCCAAGAGCACCGGCAGGGGACTCCAGAAGAGGAGGTTCAGGGCCACTCTGTGCACTACCCTTGCACAGAGGTAAGTATAAAAGGTTTTTATAAAAATAAATAAAAGCCTTTACAAACACTGCATGTCCAAGGAGGAGCATGCAGCACCCAGTACCTTATAAAAGTATCAAGTGGAAGTGGCAGTAAAATGTGTAACCTGAGATGTCATATCAATTTCTGTGGTTAAATTTTAGCATCACATTTTGCATTAGCACTGTATAAGTAAAAACATTTCAAAAATAATTCCTGGTTTCCAAATAGCGTTAATGTATAAGCGAATACTATTCAGGGTACACAATGTAATGAAAGTAATGGAGATATGGTGTCATACTTGCTATGGCACTACAGTACTGGTCAAAGAAACAGGGTGACCCTCTATCTTGCCCGTCCATGTCATCAGTCCCTATATAGGGTCTGGGCATCACCAGTCACTGTGGGCATGACCCTGATTAGATTTTCAGGGTCTAGGTTCAGTGCCAGGGTCTAGGATCCAGAGCTCAAAGCAAAATTACCAGCAATTCCCGCAGTGTTGGGTCAAGGTACAACTCACAAGTTTTTTTTATCAAGGCTGCACCAATTAGGACGCACTGCTTCTATTGTTATATTAGTAAACTGAAAAGTAGATTGAAGTGATCAGTCAGATATGGTATGTACAGTATATGGTTACATTGGTCCAAACTGGACCAATGTAACTATTTAAAAAAATACTATGCCTGATTTCATCTTTAATCCACTTTCTCTTTATAAGCTTTTATATGGAGGGAAATAATCACCATGTATAAATAGGTGGTTCAGAAAGTGAGCTTGATGCAGTGTTATCCATTTTAAGGTCACTACAAAGATGCACTCTAAGTCTGGAGGAAGAGATTTAACCTTTAATGCAATATTTCTTCACAATAAGAATTGTAAAAATGTGGAATAGACTCCCTCAAGAGATAGGTCTGACCAGCTCAGTACATTGTTCTAAAAAAGAGCTAGAAGCATTCCTAAATAGATATTAAAGTGGAAGTTTTGTTAGGCAAAACATTTTTCCCCATTCTGGATAGCACAAAGGATGGTTATAACCAGTCAGTTTTTTAGGGGGTTTTTTTTGCCACCTGTGTCCTGTTGGGGAGATTTACCTTTACCTTCCATCCCATGGCTAAAACAAGAAGTGAGAGCAAATCCCTACAAAAAGGGAAATCCTTGAGGACCCCCAGGTCACCAGATCTTGTGTCCCTGTTGGAAGATTTCCTCTCTATTACCTGTTTGGGGACAACCCAAAATTTGTGATTTTCTTTTACTTTCATTGATAATAGTAAAACAGAACAAATAGAGAGGGTGAATATCCCTACCGGGGACACAAACAATAAAAACTCAATAGGTGTTCTAATCCATCTCCACTGTATTCAAAAACTAAAAAAAGTTTTGCCTTTAGTACTACTCCAAGTCCTGTTAGATCCCTTCGGGCTAGGACCTTTTGCAGCTATAGCTATGTAAAATATTAAAAATGGGTGCCTATACTGTTTAACATAGAATAATAAGACTGTCTCATCCTGCTCTGCACATGCTCAGTTGCTCTCTACATTTTCAGCATGGTGATGAAAAACAGGGCGATCTGCTGACAAGTATTTACTGCTGCTCAGGAGTTTTGGGCTTCAGCAAGAAGCAGGAGGCAATTTACAGCACACAATTGGTTTGGTAGCATAATTAATAATGTGGAATGTATGTTCCTTGCTAAAAAAACGTTTTTATCAAGTTGTTATGGGTAAAGTTCCACTTTAAGATTTGATAACACCAGAGATGGTTCATCCATGGGATAGAAGATTTCCTTTATGAGACAAAGGAAGGACTTTTTTTCCCTCCATTTAAGCAAATTGGATCATGATGGGGTGCTTTTTTCAGCCTTCCTCTGTATAGACTGTGGGTATAAGGTTTTGAATATTGAGGTTTCTCATTTATTTTTTCTTTCAGTTGTATAGTTAGGTTAAAAAGAGACACCATCTAGTTCAACTATGTAAAATCACAGGGCAAGAGAGATAAACACTTTCAGCAGTGTTGTTTTTCCAGCATAGGGGGCAATTCCTGACAACAGGGTATTGTTTGGTAGAGGGCCAGCAGCCCAATCTTGTTAAGGGCAATTGTTTTTAACTACTTTACCTTTCATAACAGGGTTGCTTTCATACGGCATATATGTTTAAATGAGTTCACGCTTTCATATTTAAGCTCGGTACATATGGGCTGAAAATTACCAAAAAACTGTCCGTTTGGCAGGAACCAGCTAACTTTCAGGTCATGTGTACAGCTCTTCACCCGACAGAAGTCGGTCTCACAACTGGCTTTTGTTGAACGGGCAAGCTGGACAACCAGCATCTGATTGGCATCCAATCAGCACTGGCAGTCAATGACTGCCAGCGCTGATTCAGTGTGTCCTAGCAGGGGGGCAGAGTGGTCCCCCAGTCAGGACACAACAGCTCAGTGGGAAGATCGCCGTACGAACATCTTTTTTGTTCAGCTCATGGGGTCGAACAAGGAAAAAAGAAGTGAGTGTAAAATGCTATGATTTTAGCAACTTGCCATTGAAAATTTCCTAGCAAGAATAGTAGTATTCAATTAATATCTCTCTCACCTTTAGAGAATTTAAAGCAGACAAAAGCACCTCAACATTTTCATCCATGAGACGAGCCATGATCGCGTCCTTAAGAAAAGATTCATCAAAACCTGACTGTAAAACAAAAGTAATATACAGTCAATATACAGACTTAATATACAGTTAAGATCAACACTGATGGTCAACACACAGCCCGCCACTTTACTGATCATCCTGCTGTGAGCCAGACCTCAAAATCAGGTAACACAGGGACCAGCACACTGGGTACAAGCACCTTTGGCACCTTGAAGCACTAGAAATGAGAAAAGCTTACCAACCTAAAAAAGTGTTCACTAAAAACAGTGCTTAGCAGGATGCAGCAGGCTAATATGTGTATTAAAAAAAAAAAAAAAAAAACA
The DNA here is from genome assembly GCF_062004578.1 of Staurois parvus. Taxonomy (NCBI): domain Eukaryota; kingdom Metazoa; phylum Chordata; class Amphibia; order Anura; family Ranidae; genus Staurois; species Staurois parvus. Next base: position 30,326 of record NW_028318992.1, on the reverse strand, counting down.
AATCACAAAAATAAATAGGATAGTCTCCAGTCAAATGTTCTGGACGACACTTTTCCCTGTGTCTGCGTGCAAATCAAACACTTGTGTGAATGCAAATAGTTATCTACAATGACTTGCGCTGAAATGCATGGAGCACAACGCTGCGCTGAGCTGCATTGCGTTAAAATTCATACATGTTGCATTTTAGCGCAATACAGATCAATGCAGTGTTGTAGTGTGAACAAAACACAAACTATTTATGTGTCTGTGTTGACTTGCATTTCACAAGTGCGCTAAAACGCAGATCAATGCAAGCCAACACACGTTAAAACATGACTAAAATGCATGGAAATGTACATGCATTTTCACGCAAATCAGTGTGAATTCACCCTTAAACTATCGAGAATCTTCCTGACCATAGAAGTTAAACAGGTCTGTAGTTGCTTAGTAAAATTTTGATCCCTTTTTAAAAAGGCACCATATTGGCCCTATGCCAAACCTGTGGAATCCCAATGCAAGGGTAAAACGCGACTAAAATGCATGGAAATGAACATGCATTTTAACACAATTCAGTGTGAATTCACACTAATAAAAGCCAATAGAGTTTTCCTAAAAACTATTTTAAAGCAATAGCATGGATTCACAAAAGGCCAAAGCTGTCAAACAAAACTGATTTCTTTTTATGAAAAAGGTAAGCAAAAACTTGGACAAAATGAGTGGCTGTGGATATAGTATGCTGGGATTTTACAAAAGCGTTTGACACCATTCCCCACACATGGCTAGTGTGTAAACTAAAGTGGTTGTAAACCTCAGGCATAAAATATGAACAAAACATATCCCTATATAGTGTGTACTTGTCGCAATCCAGAGCATAAAGTGTCATTTCTGTCTGCCGCTTTGTTCCTCTGCTATCAGCATGAATCATTTCTGACAAGTTTTCCTGACAAAAAGAAAAAAAACAGTGACTGGGAGGGACCTCCAGCAGATTGACAGCCTCAGCTCTGTATCTTTGAGCTGTATGTATGGGGTGCATCTCTTCACTCCTATCCACTCAGAACTCGCCACACTGAACCCTAGACAAGCTTTAAAAATTAAGGACTCTGAATGGATGTAGAGAAAAGAAGACTACAGATAAAATCATGTATCACATGCCAGTCACTTCACTGGGTATATGTAGGAGTTTGCAAGCACTTTTTAATTTATAAACATTCTAGAGTTTGGGATTAAAAGTATAATTTCAGTGTTTGCACCAGTGGAAAAACGTTCTTAAAAGATGCCAATTTACAAGTCAACCTCAAGGCACTATTCAATTAGGCAAATATTTGGCAAGTTATGCACCTGAGGGCTAAAAATATGCATGCAACATACACGCAAGGAGTACGCTGAAGAAGTCAATAGTTGAGAAGGATCTCAACCGTTCTAGGTTCTGGGTGTTGTCGAGAAGAGGCAATTAACCACTTGCCCTCCAGAGGATTTACCCCCCCCCCCCCCCCCAACCAGGCTATTTTTTGTGATACGGAGCTGAGTTACTTTGACAATTGCGCGGTCATGCAACGCTGCACCCAAATGAAAAGGTCTTTTTTTTTTCCCAAAAAAAATAGAGCTCTCTTTTGGCGGTATTTGATCGCCTATGCAGTTTTTCATTTTTTGTGCTATTAAAAAGAAAAAAAAAAAAAAAAGAAAAAAGTACCACCAATTGAGGGAAAAGAAACTATTTTTGACTTTTTGCTATTAAACATGTCCAGTACAAAAATTTAAAAAAAAAAGTCTAATTTAGTCAAATTTAGGCCACAACGTATTCTGCTAAATGTGTAGCGATCAGGGACTTATACTGCGGGACTGCGGCGTGCGTTCTGACATGGGGGGTGGGGGGAGTACTGACTGTAACGGACATCCCCAGTGACTCAAATACAGTGATCAGTGCTAATAAAAAGCACTGACATTACACTGACACTGGGGCGATCAAAGCGTTAACTGTGTGCGGTTTTACTGTGTGTGTGCTTTACACTGTAAACACACTGCTTTGTATGGCTCTGCTATGCATGTGAGGTATCGTCGTGAACTTCAGATCAAGGGCAGTAATTCTAACACTACCTCCTCTGTAAATCTAAAATGGTAGCTTGTAAAGGCTTTTAAGACTGTCTATGGATATTAAAAACATATGCAGTTTGTCGCCATTGCACAGGGCATACACAGCTTTAAAGTATGTCATGTTTGATATCTATTTACTCGACATACCATCTTTTATATTTCACCAAAGAATTGGCCAATATATTGTGTTTTTGTGCATTAAAAGTAAAAAAAAGTGTTTTTTTTTTTAAATTGCGTTTGAAAAATCGCTGCGCGAGTACTATGTAACAAAAAATTGTAACACCCACCATTTTATTAACTAGGGTGTTTGCTTTAAAAAATATATAATGTTTGGGGTTTAAATTAATTTCCTAGCAAAAAAATACTGATTTTTTTTTCCATGTGAACAAAAAGTGTCAGAAAAGGCTTGATCTTCAGGTGGTTATAAGAGTGAGTGATGTGTGGCATAAACTTCTAATGCTAGGTATAAAATGCTCCCACCCCCCAAAACGACACCCCAAACTAATTGCTGAGAGGCATGTTGAATCAATAGAAGAATTTCTTTTACTACAAGTTTTTGGAAAATTACAATTTTTTTTTTCACAAAATTGTCACTTAAATGATTTATTGCTTACATATGCCATGGGTATATGTGGAATTATTCCCCAAAATACATTCTTCTACTTCTCCAGAGTATGGGGGTTCCACATGTGAGACTTTTTGGCAGTCTAGCCAAGTACAGGAGCCCAAAATCCAACAAGCACCTCCAGGCTTTTAAAGGACTTTATTTCTGCATTACACTTCCTGACTACCTATCACAATTTCAGGGACCCTGAAATGCCAGGATAGCACCAACCCCCCCAAATTACCCCTTTTTAGATAGTAGACACCTCAAGGAATTTGATAAGAAGTATGGGAGTATTTTGAAGATCTCATTTATTGCCACAAGTTTTTGGAATATTAAGGAAAAAAAAAAACAAAAAACACATTGTCGCTATATAAATCCTGTATAATAATTTTCTTTTTTTATATTTCAAAACCTTGTGAGAAAAAAATTAGATCTGCAAAATACTCACCATGCCTCTTTAAATTCCTTGGGGTATCTACTTTCCCAAAAAAAAAGGGGGGGTCATTGGGGGGGGGGGGGTGCTGTGCTATCCTGGCGTTTCAGGGCCTTTGAAACTGTGATAGGTAGTGAGGAACTGAAATGAGGAAGTTACGCAAGCTTTCAAAGTGGTCATTGGATTTCAGGCTCCTGTATGTGGCTAGGCTCCCAAAAAGTCTCACACATGTGGAATCCCCATACTCCTTAGAAGTGACAGAACGTATTTTGGGGTGTAATTCCACATATACCCATGGCTTGTGCGAGAACTATGTCATTTAAATGACAACTTTGTGTTAAAAAAAAAAAGTGTCATTTTCATTGTCATTTGTAGATGCTATCACTGTCACACAAAGCAATCAATATACACTTATTGGGATTTTTTTAACCAAAAATATGTAGCAGAATACATTTTGGCCTAAACTTATGACGAAATTTTAGTTTTTTGGATACTTTTTATGACAGAAATGAGAAAATGTTTTTTCCAAAAACATTTTTTTTGCTCTAAATTTGTTTGTAGCACCAAAACTAAACGGCGTACAGGTGACCAAATACCACCAAAAGAAAACGATTTGTGGGAAAAAAGGACATAAATGTTATTTATGTACCGTATTGCACGACCGCGCAATTGTCAGTTAAACTAGTGCAGCACAAAATAGCAAAAAAGGCGCAAATTGCAGAATCTATACCATAGTTTGTAGACGCTATAACTTTCACACAAAGCAATCAATATACACTTATTTGGATTTTCTTTTTTTACTAAAAACATGTAGTAGAATACATTTTGGCCTAAATATATAACTTTACTTTTGGCTATAAAAAATATATAGTAAACTCAAAGAATATAGATTTTTGTTTATAGCACGAAAAATAAAAAGCGCACAGGTGATCAAACACCACCGAAAGAAAGCTCTATTTGTGTGAAAAAAAGGATGTCAATTTTGTTTGGGTACAGCATTGCGAAACCACGCAATCAGTTGAATTAATGCAGCGCCGAGTAGCAAAAAGAGGCCTGGTCATTAAGAGGAGGGTAAATCCTCTGGAGGGCAAGTGGTTATATACATGGGCCGGACGGGAGCATTGCAGGAGCGCGTGGCCATTTACAAACATCCTCCCCGCCTGTGCACGTGCGGCACCGCAATCCAGTGCCCACTGTGTCCGCAGGACACAGCGGAACACAGATCGATGTACGCGACCTCTGTGTGAGGTCCCGATCATGTGACCGCTGATTGGCCAATATATATATATATATATATATATATATATATTCAAAAAAAGGTTTGAAAAATTATTTTTGGTTATAAACTAATTTGGGTTTTTTTGACTAAAAGATAAATGAATACATTTTGGCCAGGATTTATTAAGAAAGATTTGCAAAACACTTTTTTCAAAATGTTTGCTGTTTGCACTTTTTCATTTATATAGCAACAAAATAAAAATCCCAGTGGTGAATAAATACCACCAAAATAAAGTTTTATCTCTCCAAAAAAATGCTAAAGAATTCATATGGGTACAGTGTTACATTACCATGCATTTGTCATTCAAAGTGTGATAGCGATGAAAGCTGAAAATTGGCCTGGACAGGAAGGTGGTGAAAGTGTCAGGACTTTAAGTGGTTAAGCGCCACTGGCATATTCTAAAGATGGATAGATTACTAACCACCATCCTTCCAGAACATCCAAAATTCATCTATAAAGAGGGCAACAAGTTTTAGGGACTGACTAGTCAAATCTGTTTTAGATTCACTAAAATATTCTACATAGTTCGTTATAAATCTAGAAGCATATTTGCATGCAGGAAGTGCTATGCATGCAAAGAAATTAAACATAATGTAAAGAAAAGAAAGCAATTTGTTGCATTTGCAATGGGCAAAAGGTGCACAAGAAATGTATTTATTGTCTTCATGATCGAAAGCCCTTGCGGTTTACAATACGAGGGACGGTGAGTATTTTGCAGATCTCATTTTTTCTCACAAGGTTTTGAAATATAAAAAAGAAAAAAAAAAATATGTTTTTATTTTCATTCTTTATTTTCCAAAAACTTGTGGCAACAAATGAGATCTTCAAAATACTTACCATGCTTCTTATCCAATTCCTTTGGGTGTCTACTTTCCAAAAAGGGGTCATTTGGGGGGTTTGGTGCTATTCTGGCATTCCAGGGCCTCCGAAACTGTGATAGGTAGTCAGGAAGCGTAATGAGGAAATAAAGGCCTTTAAAAGCCTGATGGTGCATATTGGATTTTGGGGTCCTGTACTTGGCTAGACTGGCAAAAAGTCTCTCATATGTGGTACCCCCATACTCGGGAGACGTAGCAGAATGTATTTTGGGGAGTAATTCCACATATACATATGGCTTGTGTGAACAATAAATTATTTCAATGACAATTTTGTGTAATTTTTTTTTTTTTGTCATTTTCCAAAACTTGTGGTAAAAAAATAAATTCTTCTATTGATTCAACATGACTCTCAGCAAATAGTTTGGGGTGTCTACTTTCCAAAAAGGGGTCATTTTGAGGGGCGGGGGCATTTTATGCCCAGCATTAGAAGTTTATGCCACACATCACTCACTCTTCTAACCACCTGAAGCCTTTTCTGACACTTTGTTCACATTAAAAAAAATCAGTATTTTTGCTAGGAAATTAAAGTGAACCCCCAAACATATATTTTTTTTTAGAGCAGACACCCTAGTAAATAAAATGGTGGGTGGTGCAATTTTTTATCTCACATATTACTTACACAGCGATTTTTCAAACGCAATTTTTTTGAAAAATACACTTTTTAATTTTAATGCACAAAAACACAATATATTGGCCAATTATTTGGTATGATATAAAAGATGATGCTATGCTGAGTAAATAGATATCAAACATGACATGCTTTAAAATTATGCATGCCCTGTGCAATGGCGACAAACTGCATACATTTTTAATATCTATAGGCAACGCTTTAAAAGCCTTTACAAGCTACCATTTTAGATTTACAGAGGAGGTCTAGAGCTATAATTACTGCCCTTGATCTGACATTCATGGCGATACCTCACATGCATGGTGCAATCGCTGTTTCCATACTGGCACAGGGTCAATGCTCACGGCCACAGGTGTGCGCGTGCGCGGATCGGCGAGGGTCCTTTTTTTCTGATTTAATTATTTTTACACTGTCCCTTTAATTTTTTTTTTAATCACTTTTAATGCTATCTCAGGGAGGGGGAGGGGGGGGGGGGCATTTTCTCCCACTGCTTGTAAAGGCAATCCTGCAGCTAATTAACCACTAGGAATGCTTTTACATGAAAGCCCATTGCCGGCTGAAAAAAATGATACCAGGATGATGCCTGCAGCTGCAGGCATCACCCTGGTATAACCATTCAAAGTCCAGTGATGTACCAGTACGTCGCTGGTCCTTGTTGGGTGTATATGCTATGTTCTTTTTTTCTTTATGCAGCCTGTGGGCTGAATGAAAAAAAAGAGGAAATCTCTGCCAGAAAAAGTGTGTGGTATGCCCACCATTAGAAACCTCCCTGCATCCACCCACTTCTAATGGTGGGCACACATGAAATGTGCCAACAAATATAAAATATATATGCCGAAGCATAGGGGCCATCCACCCACTGGCCACCGCACGCCCCCATGCTTTGGCATATATTCTCTTTTTTTTTTTTTTTTTTTTAACTGCGGATGAAAAATCTCATCCAACAGCGCTGCCCACGCTGACTTATGTCTATTTTGAGAGCAAGTTCCTGTTGCTGTCAGAATAAACAGGTCAGTGCTGCAGCTGAAAGCATTCCTGCAAACAGAAATGGTTAACAATAAAACAGTAAAAGTAGAACAATCACAAAAATGACAACAAAAAAAACTATTTTTGGTTTTTACATTTTTTTATTTTTTGGGGGGGGTTTGTATTTAATTTTTTTTTTTTTTTTTTAACTTTTTTTTTTTCAAACTTTAAACATTTTTAAAACAGCTGGTAGGGTCTCTCCAAATGCAATAGCCAGTTTCCTGACTGCCTAACATCTTTCGAGACCCTGTGTAAATGTGCCCTGATCTGTGCCGTGCTGTACCTTATACTAATAGTCAACTAGTGTATGGTAGAGGCGGAAGCAGGGCTTGACGCAGAGGCCAGGACAGGAGGGACAATAGCGGCTGTCACGCCTAATTCCACGTTTGCTGCAGATACGACACCTTTTTTGGGGTCTTCTTTGGGTTGGGGTATCAGGAATGGTATCGGGAAAATGTCTCTCATGCAGACGGCTAACTGCATCTGGGATAGGGGTTTAGGGCGCAACACCTTCTGGATACAAAAGGGCCCTGTTGATCTCTAACTGGAAATTTAGGTATGATCCACTATGTCCAGTTGCTTTATAGAGAACAGAAGCGTTATATACAGCCAATTGAAATAAACAGACACTTTTATGTACCAGCGTCTGGCTTTTCGGGAAACTAAGTACAGCTTCATCATCTGGTCGTTGAAGTCCACCCCTCCCTTGTTAAGGTTATAATAGTGGACACAGAGGGGCTTCTCAACAACACCAGCTGCCGTGGTAATTTGGACGGTCGTATCTGCGTGAATGGAAGACAGGAGGTAAACATCCCGTTTGTCCTTCCACTTCACTGCGAGCAATTCTTCAATTCTCAAGCAGGCTTTTTCCCCCTTTTTAAGACGGGTATTTACAAGCCGTTGGGGGAAGCCCCGGCGATTAGATTGCACAGTGCCACATGCGCAAATTCCCAGATTGAACAAATGTCTAAATAGTGGCACGCTTGAATAAAAATTGTCCACGTATAAGTGGTACCCCATATGGAAAAAGGATGACGCCAAGTCCCAAACTATCTTGCCACTGCTCCCCATGTAGTCTGGGCATCCGGGGGGCTCCAAGTGATCTTTTCCCTCGTAAATCCGAAACTTGCATGTATAGCCTGTTGCCCTCTCACAGGTCTTCTACATCTTGATCCCATATCTGGCACGCTTGCTGGGGAGATACTGTTTGATTAGAAGGCGGCCAGAATATTGAATGAGGGACTCATCGATGCAGATGTTTTTATGGGGAGTATACACATCTGCAAATTTTTGGTTAAAGTGATTTACGAGGGGCAGAATTTTGTGGAGCCGGTCAAATTCAGGGTCACCCCGAGGATGACTGAGTGTGTTGTTGCAGAAGTGCATAAAACCATGGCAGCAGAGAACACGGACATGTGAACAAGCGGGTCTGTGGACCAATACAACCGCAATTGATTTTTATTATTAATGCCCATGTTAAGGGTTAGGCCCCAAAAAACTTTAAATTCGGAAACCGTAATGGGTTTCCATGCGAATGGTCTGGCAAGGTATGAATTTGGGTTGGCGGCGATATATTGTCGTGCATATAAATTGCTTTGATCCACAATCAATGCATAAAGATCTTCTGTGAAAAACAGCTCAAAAAAATCAAGGGGAGTATTTAAATTTGCCGTTTCCACCTGAATTCCGGGTTGGGCAGTGAATGGGGGAAGTATGTGTACTGCAGAATTTGTGGGCTGCCAATCGGGATTTGCAAGCACATCCGGAAGGACACTAGGGGCTCTACGGGCCTGTCTGCGAATTCTTGGTGGCCTCGGGACACTACTTGTGCTCGCCACCGCACCAGCTTGTACTGCACTTATGGGACTCGCCACGTCACCAAGTGATACTGCAGTGCTGGTATGTATACGACCAGGATGTACTAGGCCGCTGGTGCTCGCCAGTTCACCAAAAGGTAGTGCGGCACTAGTACTGGCACTCTGCTGCATATGAGAGTCATCATGCATTTGTACCACCTCAGCAACCTGAGAATGGGATCGGGTACACCTGATCTTAGCAGGGACCTCTTCCTCGTCGTCTGAGCTATCTGTCAGGGTGCCGCTGCTGTCTATAGGTTCGTATTCTGAGCCTGATTCTGCCAGTGAGTCTTCCCCTTCACTCTCACTTGACATGCTCAGAATCCTATAGGCCTCTTCACTAGAGTACCTTTGCTTGGACATTTTGGCCACTAAATTTACAGGTACTTAGTGCGACTCACGGGAAAAAGAGCGCCTGGCTGTCAGGGACTGCTTGAACCGCTACAAAAAATGTACCGACAAGTGCTAACAGAGATCAGGCCTGATTCTGTGAACACTGCGGTTTTGTGTGTAATATGTATCAAGTGACAGTTATCTACTGCCACTGCACTTGCTGGGGGAGGGGGGCGTAGGGGCTAAACGCAGGTGCTGGCAGGTGTCGGGGCTGATCCCGCTAACGCTGCGTTTTTGGGGATACTATAGTAATGTGAACGCTGGTATAGCGCTGATCTGATCAAAGATATTGATCCAATCAGACACTATACTAGCAATGGAGGTTTAGCGTGCAAGTAAGCGTGTTCCTGGCAATCGAGGGGTCAAATGTGATTACTTGTGTACTAGCGGCAAACTGGCACTATCTGGGAGGGGCGCTAACACTAATCGGAAGTCACCAGTGACACTAATACAGTGACCAGTAAAAATCTGTTCACTATAATCAATGACACTGGTGACAGGGCAGTGAAGGGGTCAACTCATGGGGGGGGGGGGAAGGCAATCAAGGGGTTAGACGGGATTACTGGTGTACTGGCGGGCAATCTGGCGCTATCTGGGAGGGGCGCTAACACTATCAGAAGTCGCCAGCGACACTGATACAGTGATCAGTAAAAATCGCTTCACTGATCAGTGACACTGGTGACAGGGCAGTGAAGGGGTTAACGGGGGGAGATCAGGGGGTTAAATGTGTCCTAGGTGTGTTCTAACTGTGGGTATGTGCTGTTTTAATCACTGTTAGTATGTCTTCTTCTCTGTCTGGAACGGAATGTGTCCAGGCAGAGAAGAATGACATCATATCCTGTCCTGTGTAAATGTCAACACAGGACAGGATAGGACAGGGACCGATCATCTGATTTCAGCCAGACATCACTGGCTGAAATCTAATGATTGATCCCTCCGGGATCGAATGGTGTCACCCGCGGGTCGGTGGGAGCGCGCGCCCCCTGCCCGCAAAAACAACGTGCTTTTGCGCCCCCAGTGCCGTCCTACACACGTATATATACAGTGGCAGGGCGGCAAGTAGTTAACCTGTAGTGCATTACTGTAGCCACCACATCTAAGGACTAGTTTACATTTTTTTTTCTAAAACTTAGATACACTAAGTGTCAAAGGGTTGGGGGTAGGACTAAAAGTATGAAAGGCCTTTAAAGAATGTAGTTTCTCACCTTAGAGGTCTCAATGATGTTCTTAAGGTGCAGAACAGCATGTTGTCTCACCACTGGCTGTGGATGATTTAAGCTGAGTAGGAGTGATGTATGGCAATCTGCCAGTAGCTGTAATAGGATTAGATAATTATAATAAAATTATATATATATATATATATATATATATATATATATATATATATACACACACACACACACACATACATACACACACACGACCCCACTGTGGACGAAGGAGCACAGCAGTATTGTTAATCTGTTCTTTTTATAGCACACCGCAGTTACTCAAGCAGTTAAAGCAACAATTTTCTTTTTTTGGGAAAAGGGTTTTACATGAATAAAAACTGATCATTTTAGGCACCAATGTCAGTGGTAAATGGTTTGTCTCAACACTCTTGACTGATACACTTGCAAGAGAGCTTGTTCTGTTGAAAAACAAACTTACTGGCCAGATCACAAAATGAAAATGAAAGATCTAAAAAAAAAACAAAAAAAAAAAAACACGAATGCAGCCATTCCATCTAAGAATTGTTAAGCTGTGCAATATAATGTTTGCTTCTAGGTTTGATACCTCTTTAAAATTTGACCAAAAAGGAATGCAAATCCAGCTCAACATCTTAGTCCTTTAAGATTGGTCCTTTAGGCAGCAATCAAGTTCTTCACCTTGTTTAATTTCTGGAGAGTTCTCTTATCTTGATAGAGCCCCTCCAGTGACCTTTAATTGCATCTATACTCCAAATTTTCAATACCCATCATGACACCTGAAAGTGCTTAGACAAGCTATGATTTGTATGCCCCTTTTTTAGATTATGAATGGGCTCCACTAATCTTACACATAACTTGAGTGGGGCCACAAGGGCATTTTCGTAGTAACAAAATGTTGAAGTATATTTTTTTTTTCACTCTTAGTCCTTACCATTGGTGTTGGACTTAAAATAGAAGTATGGAGAGAAAAAAAAACAAATTTTTGTACTCACCTACGCATCATCAATCCAATCGCTTAGTTCCCTACCTCTGCTCTGAGTAAAGAGCCGTGACTGTCAGTCAATGGCTCTCTGCTCTGCCCCTCCAGCGCTCACTGGAGAGCTGGGCTCTGGAGGTGGGTGGGAGGGGCTGGCTCAGGCTCTCAGTGGATTGTTCAAAGGCTGAGCAAGGTGCCAGTCCAGGCACGTGGGTGGATCCAGCCCAGCCTGGATTTGCTGAGTGACATCAGCCCATTGGGTCACAGGAGTGCAGAACGAACTGCACTCTTGTGACCTCCAGGAGAAGTATAGCCAAAATAGCTTTGGCTATACTTTTTTAAACTCATCTATTTTTCTTTTTGGATTATGAGCAAATCTACATACCTCATTCTTTATGGGGACACAAACCTGTAAAATTAAAGCATCAAATTTTCATTTCTTACAGGAGGAGAGAACATTATAAACTAGTTTCTTCTGAGCTTTGGTGCTTTTGGAACACTGTCTGGGGTTTATTTGGAATAAGAGGGCCCAACATCCCCTCTTTTCAAAAATGGCCAGAACTTTATAATAATGTTCTTTAAATCTTTGTACTAGCTATTACAATCCATGACCAAACCAAAACCCATTTCTGTAGGTATCCTTTTGTCCCTATCCTCCAACATTGTTATCATTCCTATATCATGTCTCAATTTTTCTAATATTCCTCTACCATTCCCCTTTTTTACACAAACTGGTTTAAAATCACTTCCATTCCAGTTAGATAGTGGTCATACTTTGAACAGTTTCTCTGTTGCATTCTACTTGTTGCTTTCCTACTACCTGTGAACCATGCAAAGCCTACCATACTGCCTCCATGCTATATTGATGCTGAATATATGTATGTAATACTGTAACATCTATAGTGGCAAAATATATTGGACCATCATTTTGCCATCAATAAGTTTAATGATAGCTTGGGCTTTTAAATGATGCATCATGATTAGTTTGAGGTCTAGAACTAGGACTTGAACATATAGAGGCGGAGGTGACATTAGGTGCTGGACCCAGAAGTGGGGTATTTTTTTTTTACCAGCTTCCATTTTGTATGCTTGTAAGGACGTTAATCTGTGATGTTTATGCGAGGGCTATAATGTTAACATTAAGTGCAAGTTTTATGCTTCCTACACTAAGGAGATTGTTTTATTCTATGTGGGATGCCTAAACTGGGGTGAAGAGTGGAGGAACTGAAAATACGTTGGTCCTAGGTGAAGGAGAGCGATACCTGGTGACCAAATATTACATCTTTTGTTATATCGCCTGCTTAGTAATAAGGGGTCATATACCGTATATCTGGCAAGTGTTCTGTATGCCTATTTATGTGGACACTAACAGTGGCTTCATACTGCCACGATGTGGTTTTGCTGTGCTTTGGGCAAAGGGTTTCATTTGGATCAGTTGAGCTTTCCATAGACTTATTTGTTTTTAGTGCAGCTTTAGAAAGTACACCAAAAAAATTCAGCATGCAGTTCTGAAACATCAAAACCGTAGGACCCCATAGAAGTGTTTGGGAAATAACAGCTAACTCCACCCACATATATAAGCTCAATTTGTGCACCTAAGTGTAGATGTACAATCATTTATACATTAAATTTTTGCTTATTGAATGTTGCAGTGTAAAGTGGTTTATATGCACTGAATGGTGTATTATCATAGAACATATGCAATACTTTATGTAGTATGCAAATGCATATACACACACACACAGTGAAGGAAATAAGTATTTGATCCCCTGCTGATTTTGAATGTTTGCCCACTCACAAAGAAATGATCAGCCTAAAAATCGAATGGTAGGTGTATTGTAATACTGAGTGACAGAATAGCAACAAAAAATTCAAAAGAGAAGCGTGTCTAACACATTATGCACCGATTTGCATGTTCATGAGGGAAATAAGTATTTGATTCCCTATCATTCAGCAGAATTTCTGACTACTAGGTGCCTTTCATACAATTAACAAGTTGAGATTAGAAGCAGCCTTTTAGAGGGGAGTGTGCATGCACGGCCGGCGGGACGGACATGTCTCCGAGGCTCCGTCACACCGCGGGGACGACAGCCGCCCGCTCGCAGATCCCAGCCCCTGCAGCTTAATAAGCAGTCCCGGTCTCCTTGGCAACCCCCCTGGACAAGCCAGCATGGTCAGGGGAACGCTCCGACATCAGGCTCTGCCGCCCAGCAAGCCCATCAAGGAGGCCCTAGCTCGTGCCTCCTCCAAGATGGCCACCGCACCATCTCCTTCTGGAAGAAAGCAGCACAGCCCTATGCAGCCCTGCAGTCAGCACGACGCTCAAATGTGCAAATTCGTGGCCTTCCAGAATCGGTCATTGACGTCCAATCTACCATCACAGCATTGTTCCAAGAGCTTGCCCCAGCCATCCCAATAGAACGCCTGGAAATAGACAGGGTCCATAGGGCACTACCTCCGAGAAGCACCAATGGCCCACCACGCAATATTATAGCCAAACTCCACTTTTTTCGTACCAAATAGCAACTCTTACAAGCAGCCAGCAACGTGGAATCTCTATCGTGCCAGGGTCACACCTACCAACTGTTCCAAGACCTCTGCCCCACTACTATCGCCAAATGTAGGGCTATGAAACCTCATCTGCAAGCGCTCCAGCAACATGGAATACCATATAAAAATGGAGCGTCCCCTTCGCAGTGCGTTTCCGCTACCAAACCGGAGACTATATCTGCAAGACCCCTGATGAATTATTGGACACCCTACGGAACCTTCAACTACGACAATCAACAACACCGTCAGAAAGCTCCAGACAGCGATCTGCGTCTTGCTCACCGCAGAAATCCCACCCTCCACACCTCACCAATGGTCAACTTAACACCCACAAACGAGGGCGCTTCTCATCACCTGCTCTGTCTCCACAAAAATCCATGGACTGAGTCTCACCAATCAACTCTTGCCTCACCACCAACACATGACACCACTGAACTTCTAGCAACGCAGCGGTCAACATCCACGGTGTCTATTTTCCTCTCCCCTCACTCAGATGCAGGCATCATGTATCCTTCTGTTAGCCCCCAGGGCCCATTTTGTCTAATTTTTTTTCCCTTTTTTTATATGTATTGGGGAAAAATGTATTTTTATTTTTCCTGCAAGTTAATGGTTATCTTGACTCTTTTTCTCTCCAATGTTTTTGAGAGTTTGTTGTGCCTTACATGCTACATTTTGCACTACCTTGCTATGGTTGTATTTATTCATATGTATGGGGACCCCAGTTCTGGCGGCACACGAAGCTACATATCCTTATCCTCACTGGCCTACCCTGACGGCCGGTGCCGTCCGGACTCAGGACCCCTTGGTTCTTTATTTTCCTACCTTATCCCCAGGATCTTGCCACCATATATTTACTTCAATGCTGTCGTTCCTGCAGTTCTGTGTACTCGCCACTAGCCCCTGTGGTATTTCATTTTTGATACCGCTTGGTCTACTACTGTTCCCTAGGCCACCCTGTTACTGAGTGACTCTAGGGACCACTTTTTGGACCTAGAGTGGCCCTCCACATCCTCCCCCTAGCACCTTTCCCTAAATCTATCCTTTCCCCCGCCCTCCTACATGACTCCACAACCTCATCTATGCTCCTATATCACACAATCGCTTTCTACCATGATTACCAGATTCCCAACCAGTTGATACTTTATCATTTAATACACCATACACTCTACCCATGGTTTCTCTAAATATTCTTACCCCGAATGTTCAGGGAATCAACATACCACAGAAACGCAACAAGGCCTTCCGCTCATTTGCATCATATAAAGCTCATATAGTATGCCTACAAGAGACACATTTCACTCCCACTTCCAATCCCAAATTCTTTGGCCCCCCGTTACCCACAGGTCTACACAGCCTCTGCCGCAACCAAACACAGAGGGGTACTCATCGCCTTCCACCGCACGACACCCTTTACATTGTATAATGAGATTAAAGATCCTGAAGGCAGTTATCTCTTGCTATCCGGACTACTTTTAGATGTAGAAGTCACCATTGCTACATATTACGCCCCAAACCAAGGTCCCTTACCATTCCTCTCTCACCTGCTATTGGTTATTGATAATCATAAACGCGGTACTCTGCGTTTGCAGTCTGCAGGGATTCAAACAGTACCTTATACCCCTTCCTAGACAAATCCCCTCAACATCCCCCCTCATCAATATCTAAACAAACCTTCCAGGACACGTTACAGTGTTACTCCCTGATTGACACTTGGAGAGAACTCAACCCGATAAAGCACCAATACACTTTTTACTCTCATCCTCATGAGACCTTTTCAAGAATAGACCACATCTTCATGACTGTTAGCTCCTCCCCCCGGCAATTGGCCTCCGAAATTATGCCCATTCCCTGCTCAGACCATAGCGCTGTACTTACTTTCATCGCCTCTCTAGCTCCATCCCCTCCTGATACCTCCTGGATCATCAACGATAACTTGTTAGAAAATCCGGCACAATGCTTGGATAACGAAGACTATCTCTAAACGAGACCCCAGATATTTCTCCTCTCCTACTTTGGGAAGGACATAAACCGGTTCTACATGGGTACTGTATTAGCAAAGCGTCTTTTTTAAACAAAGAAGAGACAACACCATCTCCTTGAACAAGCCTATAACCAATCTCATCAAGCCTTCCAAGCGACCCCTTTCTTAGCCAACCGAGAAGCCCTAGAACGGTCTCGACTAGCCCTTGATCTTCTCCTCACAGATCAGGCGGAGCTGTCGCTTCACAGATCCCAGCACAAATACTACACAAAAGCAAATAAACCTGGTACCTTCTTAGCTCTTTCGCTTCGTAGGCTTAATCATATCACCAGACCTATTCGATTACGCACCTCATCTGGCAACCTCACTAGCAACCCGAAACGCATCCTACAAGTCTTTCACACACATCTATCACAACGCCACTCCTCCTCAACACCCTTTGACCCTTCCCAGGCTGACACTCTCTTAACTTCCCTGCCCTTCTCGAAGCTATTGGAACACCAGTTAACAGCTTTAGAGCAGCCAATTACCCCAGCTGAAACCTTAAACACTATTAAATACTTCAAGCCTCGTAAGCGCCCAGGACCAGATGGCTTCTCTGCCACCTATTACAAAAAATTTGCCCATCTCCTAACGCCTGTCCTTATGAAGGCTTTCAATGACATACTATCGGGAAATACCTTCAACCCAGAAACAGTACAAGCCAACATCTCCATGATCCCAAAGCCAAATTCTGATGACACACAGTGGTCCATTTATAGGCCAATCTCCCTCCTCAATATAGACATCAAATTGTTAGCAAAAATTCTTTCCACCCACCTCAACTCGTGCATAGGATCCCTGATCCACAATGACCAAATGGGCTTCATTCCAACTCGACAAGCCGGTGACGTCAGAAGCACAACCCTTTTAGCACATATAGCTAGAACTCGCAACATTCCCACCTGTTTCCGGTCCCTAGACATCCGGAAGGCTTTTGACACAGTCTTGTGGCCCTATTTACACTATATTCTGCGCTGATGGGGCTTTGGCCCTCACTTCTTATCCTGGATCTTCTCACTATACCGTGAGCCCTCGGCCAGAATTAGATACTTTGGAAATTGAGCTGACCTATGTCCTATCTCCTGTGGCACCAGACAGGGCTGCCCTTTGTCCCCTCTACTTTTCGTCTTATCCATAGAACCGCTGGCCCTTCTGATCAGGGCTAATCCGGATGTTCGTGGACTCGAGATAGGCGGCTACCACCACAAACTGTCTTTTTGCAATGACGTTCTTCTCTTTCTTACTTCCCCCTTGACATCATCTTCTCTCCTCTGGCTCCTCAAGCGGTTTGGCTCACTATCTGGCCTCCTAATTAATCCCTAGAAATCAGTAGCACTTAAAATATCCCTTCCCCCTCAAGATTTGGCCCACTTGAAACTGATCCTTCCGGTTTCCTGGTAACAGCATTCTATTCCTTTCCTTGGTATAAACCTGACTTCTAATCTATCAGATCTCTATGCAGCTAACTACACACCTATGTTACCCATCTCACAGCCCTTATGACCAAATGGTCCCCGTTACCGGACAGCAGTCGTGAAGATGTCAATTCTCCCTAAAATTTTATACCTATTCAGAGTTCTCCCAAACTCAGTACCCGCACATTACCGTTGCGTCTTCCAGCGTCATATTTTTTCCTACATCTGGGGCACTGTCCGCCCCCGCATACCTCGCTCAACCCTGTATCGTTCCAAAATTAGCGGCGGTCTTGGTCTCCCAGATGTTAGCAAGTACCATCAGGCAGCACACCTTACAACAATTACCCAAATATCATGTGACCCACGAAATCCCCCAATGGGTTGCCCTCAAATCTATAGACTGCGACCCCTTGTCTACTGCTAACCTTTTATGGTTAAGACCTATAGACCGTCGCCGGATAACAAACACCATCACATTTCACACTATCACTCTGGGATAAATTGAAATCCCGTTATCTTCCGCAATCACTACATAACCCCTTGCTTTCATATCTCCAAAATCCGGCCTTTCCCCCATCATGGTCTTCACCACTCATTTACACACTGGACCTCAGCCAACCTTCTCCGGACCCACCACTTTCTGCTGAGGAATAAGTTTAAATCCTTCACCTCACTGCGTGAGACACATGGCCTTCCAGCTTCTGAAATATTTAGACACCTACAATTGCAACATTTTTACACTCCATACACTACAACAACCAGCCAGGTTACCACTAGGTCTCCCTTTGAGCGGGCTTGTCACAAAGACCCCCATAGACGAGGCCATATTTCATGCTTGTACTCTCTTTTTACAACCTCAATCACCACGTCTTATCCTCCATACACGTGCAAGTGGGAAACAGACCTTGGCCGGCAATTGGACCCCTCTGTTTGGGACCGCATTTGGTCTTATACTAAATCATCATCACAAAATATAGTAACTTCAGAAACCAATTATAAAGTTTTAAACTGCTGGTATTTGGTCCCAGTGAGAATTCCAAAGTACACAAATTACTCCCCTGCTTGCTTTAGAGGCTGTGTGGACCCGGGTACAAACTTCCATATCTGGTGGGATTGTCCGACTGCCCAAGCCTTCTGGGCTGATGTCTTTGGCATTTTGTCCAGACTTAGCGCAATTACGCTTCAGCCAAATCCAGCTACAGCTCTGCTCAACTTACCTGTCCAAGGATGTCAGAGACAAGATTGTAGACCTACACAAGGCTGGAGTGGGCTACCAAACTATAGCCAATCAGCTTGGTAAGAAGGTGACAACAGTCGGTGCAATCATTCGCAAATGGAAGAAGCACAAAACAACTGTCAGTCTTCCTAGGTTTGGTGCACCATGCATCACCTCGTGGAGTGTCAATGATCATGAGAATAGTGAGGAATCATCCCAGAACTACACAAGGATCTTGTCAATGATCTCCAGGCAGCTGGGAACACAGTCACCAAGAAAACAATTGGTAACACACTACGCCAACAAGGATTAAAGTTATGCAGTGCCCTCAATGTCCCTCTGCTGAAGGAAGCACATGTCCAGGCCCGTCTGAAGTCAGCCACTGAACATCTGAATGATGCAGAGGACGACTAGTTGAAAGTGTTGTGGTCAGATGAGGCCAAAATCAAGCTCTGACATCAATTCAACTGACCGTGTTTGCAGGAGGAGGAATGCTGTCTATGATCCCAAGAACACCATCCCAACTGTCAAACATGGTGCTTGAAACATTCTGCTTTGGGTGATTTTTCTGCTAAGGGGACAGGACAACTGCACCGCATCAAAAAGGGACGATGGGCAATGTACCTTCAAAACTTCCCTCAGCCAGGGCATTGAAAATGGGTTGTGGATGGGTGTTCCAGCATGACAATGACCCAAAACACACAGCCAAGGCAACAAAGGAGTGGCTCAAGAAGAAGCACATTAAGGTCCTGGAGTGGCCTAGCCAGTTTCCAGACCTTAATCTGATTGAAAATCTGTGGAGGGAGCTGAAAGTTAGAGTTACCAAACGACGGCCACCAAACCTTAATGACTTGGAGAGGATCTGCCAAGAGGAGTGGACCAAAATCCCTCCTGAGGTGAGTGCAAACCTGGCGGCCAACTACAGGAAACGTCTGACCTCTGTGATTGCCAACAAGGGATTTGCCACCAAGTACTAAGCCATGTTTTTTCCCTCATGAACATGCAAATCAGTGCATAATTTGTTAGACATGCATTTCTTTTGAATGTTTTGTTGCTATTCTGTCTCAGTGTTACAATAAATTTACCATTCGATTTTTAGACTGATCATTTCTTTGTGAGTGGGCAAACATTCAAAATCAGCAGGGGATCAAATACTTATTTCCTTCACTGTACACACACACACATATATATATAAACCCTAAAAATCCCAGTAGATCAGCAGGTTTTTTTTTTTTTTTTTTTTAAAAAGACCAGTACCAACAACCATGCCACGTTCAAAGTCACCTAAATCCCCTTTCTTCCCCATTGTGATGCTCGGTTTGAACTTCAGCAAGTTGTCTTCACCATGTCTAGATGCAATGAGTTTCTGCCATGTAATTGGCTGATTAGCAATTTGTGTTATCAAGCAAATGAACAGGTGTACCTAATAAAGTGTGTGTACACACACACACACACACACACACACACAATGGTGAAGTGGAAAGAAAATGATAAATTGGTTAACTTTTTTTTTACAAATAAATATCTGAAAAGTGTGGCGTACATTTGTATACAGCCCCTTTACTCTGATACACCTAACTAAAATCTAGTGGAACCAAGTGCCTTCAGAAGTCACCTAATTGGTAAACAGAGTCCACCTGTGTGTAATTTAATCTCGGTATAAATACTGCTGTTCTGTGAAGCCCTCAGGTTTGTTAGAGAACATTAGTGAACAAACAGCATCCTGAAGGGCAAGGAACATACCAGACAGGTCAGGGATAACGTGGAGAAGTTTAAAGCGGTGTTCGGTTATAAAAAAAATACCCCAAGCTCTGAACATCTCACGAAGCACTGTTCACTCCATCATCGAAAAATGGAAAGAGTATGGCACAACTTCAAACCTACTAAGACATGGCCGTCCACCTAAACTGACAGGCCGGACAAGGAGAGCATTGTTTAGAGAAGCAACCAAAAGGCCCATGGTAACTCTGGAGGAGCTGCAGGGATTTACAGCTCAGATGGGAGAATCTGTCCGCAGGACAACTATTAGTCATGCACTCCACAAATCTGGCCATTATGGAAGAGTGGCAAGAAGAAAGCCATTGTTGAAAGAAAGCCATAAGTCCCATTTGCAGTTTGCAAGAAGCCATGTGGGGGACACAGCAAACTCGTGGAAGAAGGTGCTCTGGTCAGACGAGACCAAAATTGAACTTTTGGGCCTCAAAGCAAAAACGCTGTGTGTGTGGCAGAGAATTAACACTGCACATCACCCTGAACTTACCATCACCACCGTGAAACATGGTGGTGGCAGTTGGTGGGGGTGCTTTTCTTCAGCAGGTACAGAGAACCTGCTCAGAGTTGATGGGAAAATGGATGGAGCCAAATACAGGGCAATCTTAGAAGAAAACTTTGAGTCTGCAAAAGACTTAAGACTGGGATGGAGGTTCACCTTCCAGCAGGACAACAACCCTAAACATACAGCCAAAGCTACAATGGAATGGTTTAGATCAAAGCATATTCATGTGTTAGAATGGCCCAGTCAAAGCCCAGACACAAATCCTGCCCAGAAACGTAGGTTTTTTTGGTTCTCTCCTCTGGTCCACAGTGCCAGGAAATGAAAGTTAAAACAGGATGTTTTTGCTATTCACCAAAAAGGACTCTAGGAAGAAAAAAAAAAAAAAAAAAAACTTGGAACTTTCTATGGGCAGTTCTCTCTGGGCATAAAACCTCCTCTCTGCTCCAGTCAGTGAAGGGCAGTGTTGAAAGAGAATTTCTATAGAGTGGGTGCTGTGTTCCTCAATGAACTCAGAAAAGGGGATTTTACGGTGGGAAAAAAAAAAAAAAAAAAAAACCCCTTTACACAAAACAAATTTCTCATACGTTCACTGAGACACAGACTCTCTCAATCCATGACCAAATAAGACTGTCCCCAAGCAGTGTCACAATGAGGGGTGGGCAAACCAAAGAATGGAGAGACAAACCCAGAGCAACATAGAAACACTCCGAACTCCAAGGGGTGCCCGAGAACATAAACAGCCACCTGCAATACCTTGCGTCCAAAACTAGCATCCAAGGATGCCAACATATGAACTTAATAAAAGTTAGTAAACTTGGATTGCCAACCAGGTCGTTGCTTTGTAGACTTGAGAAACAGATGCCTGATGTTGGAACACCCTGGAAGCACTAACCACTCTGGAGGAGTGTGCTGTAACAGTGAAGGGAGGCTTCCGCCTTTTAATGGCATATGCCTGTATAAATGTGCCACAAACTGAAAACCCCGAGCCTCTCTTCGGACCATTCATGAGCATAAAAAGAGAAATCGGACCTCCGAAAAGCAGCGGTCATGGAAAGGTACAATCACATCTGAGTGTAAGGCCACCTCCTGAGGACAAAGAGAAGGAAGAATTACCTCATTCAAGTGAAAATTAGACACCACCTTTGGCAGAAAAGAGGAAGGTCAAAAGCGCCACCCTGGCCTTATGTCGAATCAGATAAGGCGGCTTACAGGACAAAGCCATCAACTCAGACATCCTCCACGCTGAAGTGATAGCGACTAGGAATGCAACTTTTTGCAAGAGTGTAAGCAAGGGAATATCCAGAATGCTCTCAAAAGAAGGCTTCTGAAGAACGAACAACAAATTTAAGTTCCAACAGCGGCAATGGGAAACACGCAGGAGGCATCACATGACAAACCCCTTGAATGAAAGTGTGGACCAAAGAAAACTGAAAGAAAATAGCTAGAGTAAAGACTTGACCCATTGACTCAATTCAAGCTTCTGATATACGACACGTTGCAGGAAGGCCAAACACCGAAGCTACAAAGAAGGAGCGAAGATGGAACCCAAGGGCTTTACACTGAACAATACAGACTCTCCATGAGCAATGATAAATCTTCCATAAGGTAGACTTCAAGGCCTTCAACAGAGTCGGGATCACCAAAGCAGACAACTGTCTGACCTTAAGAACTTTGCTTTCAACAGCCACCCCATCAAAGCCAGCGACAGTAAAGCATGATGGAACAACAGCCCCTGGAAGAGCAGGTCCTCTCAAAGATGGGCCATCTGCCACCAACCACATTACATTGGCATACCACGGGCAACAAGGCCAGTCTAGAGCCACCTGGATGACTAGGAACCTTTCAGTCTCTATTCTGCTCAACAGACTAGGTATGAGATGGAGGGGTGGAAAGGCATAGATTTTGTACTGATCCCACGGCGCCACTAACGTATCTGTCGTGCCTGCCAGATGGTCCAATGATCTCACAATGAACCTGGAACCTTACGATGGAGATGGGATGCTCACAAATA
>NW_028318991.1:327500-408167 GCF_062004578.1 Staurois parvus | reverse complement strand
TACATGAAAACCGATCAGGCATCATCCTGATATAACCACTCAAAGTTTTGTGATGTACCAGTATGTCACTGGTCCTTGTTGGGTATGTGATGTACCAGTACGTCGCTTGTTGGGTATATATGCTATGTTCTTTTTTTCTTTTATGCAGCCTGTGTACTGAATGAAAAAAAGAGAAGAAATCTCTGCCAGAAAAAGTGTGTGGTATGCCTACTACTAGAATATACCTCCTTGCATCACCCACTTTTAATGGTGGGCACACATGAAATGTTCTTTTATTGTCATTCAGCCCATGGGCTGAACGAAGAAAAAATAAACTAACAGATTCCTCTATTCACATCCGACGATGTGGATGAAGAAATCTCGGCCAACAATTTTTTTTTAAATATATCCCGAAGCATGGGGGCCATCCACCCACTGGCCACCCCAGGCCCCATGCTTCGGCATATACCGATATACTGCGGATGAAAAATCTCATCCAACAGCACTGCCCACACTTACTAATGTATATTCTGGGAGCAAGTTCCTGTTGCTGTCAGAATAAACAGGTCGGTGCTGCAGTTGAATGACAGAAATATATATATATATATATATATTTTTTTTTTTTTTTTAAAGCATAAAATATTATAACTACTTCAAGCCAGAACACATCTTAAAATATATCATCCTAATAATATTAATATACAATAACAATATTTTTTTGTATTTGTTTTTAAATTATTAACTACTATGAGCAGAACATATCTTAAAATATATAATATTATTAAATAATAATAACAATAAATATAATAACAATAAAAGCGTCATCCCCCCGCCCCCTTAGCATTATTCCCCCCTGCCCCCTTAGCATTTTCCCCCCCCGCCCCCTTAGCATTATCCCCCCCACCCCCTTAGTGTTATTCCCCCCTTCCCCTTAGTGTTATTCCCCCCCTGCCCCCTTAGTGTTACCCCCCCCACCTGCCCCCTCATACCAATAATGGTATAATTTTTTTGTTTTTTTAATTTTTGGGTTTTTCTTTTAAATTATTAACTACTACAAAAAGAAAATAGCTGTACCCAAACAAAATGTTCTTCCTTTTTTTCCACACAAACAGAGCTTTCTTTTCAGTGGTATTTGATCACCTGTGCGCTTTTAATTATTTTGTGCTATTTTTCTGCTTCATGTTTTTGGTAAAAAAAATCCCAGTAAGTGAATATTGATTGCTATGTGTGAAAGTTATAGTATCTACAAACTATGGTATAGAGAATGGAATTTACACAGCTTTTACTTTCTGACTGCCCATCACATTTCCTGAGGCGCTAAAATACCAGTCACTAGTCACTTAAATGATATATTGCTCACACAAGCCATGGGTATATGTGGAATTACACCCCAAAATACATTCTGCTACTTCTACCGAGTATGGGGATACCACATGTGTGAGACTTTTTGGGAGCCTAGCCACATACAGGAGCCTGAAATCCAATGACTACTTTGAAAGCTTGACGGTGCGTAACTTCCACATTATACTTCCTTAATACCTATCACAGTTTTGGAGGCCCTGAATTGTCAGCATAGCACCAACCCCCCCCCCCCCCCCAAATAAACCCTTTTTGGAAAGTAGACACCCCAAGGAATTTAAAAAGAGGCATGGTGAGTATTTTGCCGATCTAATTTTTTTTAAGGTTTTGAAATATAAAAAAAACAAAAAGAATGTGTTTTTGTTTTCTTTCTTCATTTTCCAAAAACTTGTGGCAACAAATGAGATCTGCAAAATACTAACCATGCTTCTTATCAAATTTCTTAGGGTGTCTACTTTCCAAAAACGGATCATTGGGGGGGGGGGGGGATTGGTGCTATCCTGGCATTTCAGGGCCTCCTAAATTGTGATAGGTAGTCAGGAAGTGTAATGAGTAAATAAAGCCCTTTAAACGCCTGAAGGAGCATATTGGATTTTGGGGTCCTGTACTTGGCTAGACTGCTAAAGTCTCTCACATGTGGTACCCCCATACTCGGGAGACGTAGCAGAATGTATTTTGTATATGTAATTCCACATATACCCATGGCTTGTGTGAGCAATATATCATTTAAGTGACAACTTTGTGTAAAAAAAAAAAAAAGTTTTTGTCATTTTCCAGAAACTTGTGGAGAAAAAAATAAATCTTTAATGGAGTTTAACCACCTCCCGTCCGCCATATAGTAATATTACGGGCGCAAGGTGGTTCTCTCGTTCTGGGAGGACATTATATGGCGTCCTCCCATTCACACTGCGCATGCGCGGCTCAGGGGGCACGTGGCGATCGACGGTGCGTTGTGTACCTCGGACACGGCGGATCACCGATCACGGAAAGAGCTGAAGATGTCGGCTCGGTCATGTGATAAGCTGTGTCCAATCACAGCTGATCATATGTAAACAGGGAAATGCCGGTTATCAAATCTATGGTTAGCTGGCAGAAACACTGGCTGCATTCTCAGGTTCCCCCAATGGCATGGGAAAGCCTGAGAAGGCCGTGGAAGGCAGCGGGGGGGGGGGGATCTTATCCCGCTGCATGTAAAAGCAATCCTGCAGCTAATTAGCCACTAGGATTGCTTTTACATGAAAACCGATCAGGCATCATCCTGATATAACCACTCAAAGTTTTGTGATGTACCAGTATGTCACTGGTCCTTGTTGGGTATGTGATGTACCAGTACGTCGCTTGTTGGGTATATATGCTATGTTCTTTTTTTCTTTTATGCAGCCTGTGTACTGAATGAAAAAAAGAGAAGAAATCTCTGCCAGAAAAAGTGTGTGGTATGCCTACTACTAGAATATACCTCCTTGCATCCACCCACTTTTAATGGTGGGCACACATGAAATGTTCTTTTATTGTCATTCAGCCCATGGGCTGAACGAAGAAAAAATAAACTAACAGATTCCTCTATTCACATCCGACGATGTGGATGAAGAAATCTCGGCCAACAATTTTTTTTTAAATATATCCCGAAGCATGGGGGCCATCCACCCACTGGCCACCCCAGGCCCCCATGCTTCGGCATATACCGATATACTGCGGATGAAAAATCTCATCCAACAGCACTGCCCACACTTACTAATGTATATTCTGGGAGCAAGTTCCTGTTGCTGTCAGAATAAACAGGTCGGTGCTGCAGTTGAATGACAGAAATATATATATATATATATTTTTTTTTTTTTTTTAAAGCATAAAATATTATAACTACTTCAAGCCAGAACACATCTTAAAATATATCATCCTAATAATATTAATATACAATAACAATATTTTTTTGTATTTGTTTTAAATTATTAACTACTATGAGCAGAACATATCTTAAAATATATAATATTATTAAATAATAATAACAATAAATATAATAACAATAAAAGCGTCATCCCCCCGCCCCCTTAGCATTATTCCCCCCTGCCCCCTTAGCATTTCCCCCCCCGCCCCCTTAGCATTATCCCCCCCACCCCCTTAGTGTTATTCCCCCCTTCCCCTTAGTGTTATTCCCCCCTGCCCCCTTAGTGTTATTCCCCCCCCCCACCTGCCCCCTCATACCAATAATGGTATAATTTTTTTGTTTTTTTAATTTTTGGGTTTTTCTTTTAAATTATTAACTACTACAAAAAGAAAATAGCTGTACCCAAACAAAATTTTCTTCCTTTTTTTCCACACAAACAGAGCTTTCTTTCAGTGGTATTTGATCACCTGTGCGCTTTTAATTTTTTGTGCTATTTTTCTGCTTCATGTTTTTGGTAAAAAAAATCCCAGTAAGTGAATATTGATTGCTATGTGTGAAAGTTATAGTATCTACAAACTATGGTATAGAGAATGGAATTTACACAGCTTTTACTTTCTGACTGCCCATCACATTTCCTGAGGCGCTAAAATACCAGTCACTAGTCACTTAAATGATATATTGCTCACACAAGCCATGGGTATATGTGGAATTACACCCCAAAATACATTCTGCTACTTCTACCGAGTATGGGGATACCACATGTTTGAGACTTTTTGGGAGCCTAGCCACATACAGGAGCCTGAAATCCAATGACTACTTTGAAAGCTTGACGGTGCGTAACTTCCACATTATACTTCCTTAATACCTATCACAGTTTTGGAGGCCCTGAATTGTCAGCATAGCACCAACCCCCCCCCCCCCCCCCCAAATAAACCCTTTTTGGAAAGTAGACACCCCAAGGAATTTAAAAAGAGGCATGGTGAGTATTTTGCCGATCTAATTTTTTTTAAGGTTTTGAAATATAAAAAACACAAAAAGAATGTGTTTTTGTTTTCTTTCTTCATTTTCCAAAAACTTGTGGCAACAAATGAGATCTGCAAAATACTAACCATGCTTCTTATCAAATTTCTTAGGGTGTCTACTTTCCAAAAACGGATCATTGGGGGGGGGGGGGATTGGTGCTATCCTGGCATTTCAGGGCCTCCTAAATTGTGATAGGTAGTCAGGAAGTGTAATGAGTAAATAAAGCCCTTTAAACGCCTGAAGGAGCATATTGGATTTTGGGGTCCTGTACTTGGCTAGACTGCTAAAGTCTCTCACATGTGGTACCCCCATACTCGGGAGAAGTAGCAGAATGTATTTTGTATATGTAATTCCACATACACCCATGGCTTGTGTGAGCAATATATCATTTAAGTGACAACTTTGTGTAAAAAAAAAAAAAAGTTTTTGTCATTTCCAGAAACTTGTGGAGAAAAAAATAAATCTTTAATGGAGTTTAACCACCTCCCGTCCGCCATATAGTAATATTACGGGCGCAAGGTGGTTCTCTCGTTCTGGGAGGACATTATATGGCGTCCTCCCATTCTCACTGCGCATGCGCGGCTCAGGGGGCACGTGGCGATCGACGGTGCGTTGTGTACCTCGGACACGGCGGATCACCGATCACGGAAAGAGCTGAAGATGTCGGCTCGGTCATGTGATAAGCTGTGTCCAATCACAGCTGATCATATGTAAACAGGGAAATGCCGGTTATCAAATCTATGGTTAGCTGGCAGAAACACTGGCTGCATTCTCAGGTTCCCCCAATGGCATGGGAAAGCCTGAGAAGGCCGTGGAAGGCAGCGGGGGGGGGATCTTATCCCGCTGCATGTAAAAGCAATCCTGCAGCTAATTAGCCACTAGGATTGCTTTTACATGAAAACCGATCAGGCATCATCCTGATATAACCACTCAAAGTTTTGTGATGTACCAGTATGTCACTGGTCCTTGTTGGGTATGTGATGTACCAGTACGTCGCTTGTTGGGTATATATGCTATGTTCTTTTTTTCTTTTATGCAGCCTGTGTACTGAATGAAAAAAAGAGAAGAAATCTCTGCCAGAAAAAGTGTGTGGTATGCCTACTACTAGAATATACCTCCTTGCATCCACCCACTTTTAATGGTGGGCACACATGAAATGTTCTTTTATTGTCATTCAGCCCATGGGCTGAACGAAGAAAAAATAAACTAACAGATTCCTCTATTCACATCCGACGATGTGGATGAAGAAATCTCGGCCAACAATTTTTTTTTTAAATATATCCCGAAGCATGGGGGCCATCCACCCACTGGCCACCCCAGGCCCCCATGCTTCGGCATATACCGATATACTGCGGATGAAAAATCTCATCCAACAGCACTGCCCACACTTACTAATGTATATTCTGGGAGCAAGTTCCTGTTGCTGTCAGAATAAACAGGTCGGTGCTGCAGTTGAATGACAGAAATATATATATATATATATATATATATATTTTTTTTTTTAAAGCATAAAATATTATAACTACTTCAAGCCAGAACACATCTTAAAATATATCATCCTAATAATATTAATATACAATAACAATATTTTTTTGTATTTGTTTTTAAATTATTAACTACTATGAGCAGAACATATCTTAAAATATATAATATTATTAAATAATAATAACAATAAATATAATAACAATAAAAGCGTCATCCCCCCGCCCCCTTAGCATTATTCCCCCCTGCCCCCTTAGCATTTTCCCCCCCCCGCCCCCTTAGCATTATCCCCCCACCCCCTTAGTGTTATTCCCCCCTTCCCCTTAGTGTTATTCCCCCCCTGCCCCCTTAGTGTTACCCCCCCCCCCACCTGCCCCCTCATACCAATAATGGTATAATTTTTTTGTTTTTTTAATTTTTGGGTTTTTCTTTTAAATTATTAACTACTACAAAAAGAAAATAGCTGTACCCAAACAAAATTTTCTTCCTTTTTTTCCACACAAACAGAGCTTTCTTTCAGTGGTATTTGATCACCTGTGCGCTTTTAATTTTTTTGTGCTATTTTTCTGCTTCATGTTTTTGGTAAAAAAATCCCAGTAAGTGAATATTGATTGCTATGTGTGAAAGTTATAGTATCTACAAACTATGGTATAGAGAATGGAATTTACACAGCTTTTACTTTCTGACTGCCCATCACATTTCCTGAGGCGCTAAAATACCAGTCACTAGTCACTTAAATGATATATTGCTCACACAAGCCATGGGTATATGTGGAATTACACCCCAAAATACATTCTGCTACTTCTACCGAGTATGGGGATACCACATGTGTCAGACTTTTTGGGAGCCTAGCCACATACAGGAGCCTGAAATCCAATGACTACTTTGAAAGCTTGACGGTGCGTAACTTCCACATTATACTTCCTTAATACCTATCACAGTTTTGGAGGCCCTGAATTGTCAGCATAGCACCAACCCCCCCCCCCCCAAATAAACCCTTTTTGGAAAGTAGACACCCCAAGGAATTTAAAAAGAGGCATGGTGAGTATTTTGCCGATCTAATTTTTTTTAAGGTTTTGAAATATAAAAAACACAAAAAGAATGTGTTTTTGTTTTCTTTCTTCATTTTCCAAAAACTTGTGGCAACAAATGAGATCTGCAAAATACTAACCATGCTTCTTATCAAATTTCTTAGGGTGTCTACTTTCCAAAAAGGGATCATTAGGGGGGGGATTGGTGCTATCCTGGCATTTCAGGGCCTCCTAAATTGTGATAGGTAGTCAGGAAGTGTAATGAGTAAATAAAGCCCTTTAAACGCCTGAAGGAGCATATTGGATTTTGGGGTCCTGTACTTGGCTAGACTGCTAAAGTCTCTCACATGTGGTTCCCCCATACTCGGGAGACGTAGCAGAATGTATTTTGTATATGTAATTCCACATATACCCATGGCTTGTGTGAGCAATATATCATTTAAGTGACAACTTTGTGTAAAAAAAAAAAAAAGTTTTTGTCATTTTCCAGAAACTTGTGGAGAAAAAAATAAATCTTTAATGGAGTTTAACCACCTCCCGTCCGCCATATAGTAATATTACGGGCGCAAGGTGGTTCTCTCGTTCTGGGAGGACATTATATGGCGTCCTCCCATTCTCACTGCGCATGCGCGGCTCAGGGGGCACGTGGCGATCGACGGTGCGTTGTGTACCTCGGACACGGCGGATCACCGATCACGGAAAGAGCTGAAGATGTCGGCTCGGTCATGTGATAAGCTGTGTCCAATCACAGCTGATCATATGTAAACAGGGAAATGCCGGTTATCAAATCTATGGTTAGCTGGCAGAAACACTGGCTGCATTCTCAGGTTCCCCCAATGGCATGGGAAAGCCTGAGAAGGCCGTGGAAGGCAGCGGGGGGGGGATCTTATCCCGCTGCATGTAAAAGCAATCCTGCAGCTAATTAGCCACTAGGATTGCTTTTACATGAAAACCGATCAGGCATCATCCTGATATAACCACTCAAAGTTTTGTGATGTACCAGTATGTCACTGGTCCTTGTTGGGTATGTGATGTACCAGTACGTCGCTTGTTGGGTATATATGCTATGTTCTTTTTTTCTTTTATGCAGCCTGTGTACTGAATGAAAAAAAGAGAAGAAATCTCTGCCAGAAAAAGTGTGTGGTATGCCTACTACTAGAATATACCTCCTTGCATCCACCCACTTTTAATGGTGGGCACACATGAAATGTTCTTTTATTGTCATTCAGCCCATGGGCTGAACGAAGAAAAAATAAACTAACAGATTCCTCTATTCACATCCGACGATGTGGATGAAGAAATCTCGGCCAACAATTTTTTTTTTAAATATATCCCGAAGCATGGGGGCCATCCACCCACTGGCCACCCCAGGCCCCCATGCTTCGGCATATACCGATATACTGCGGATGAAAAATCTCATCCAACAGCACTGCCCACACTTACTAATGTATATTCTGGGAGCAAGTTCCTGTTGCTGTCAGAATAAACAGGTCGGTGCTGCAGTTGAATGACAGAAATATATATATATATATATATATATATATTTTTTTTTTTTTAAAGCATAAAATATTATAACTACTTCAAGCCAGAACACATCTTAAAATATATCATCCTAATAATATTAATATACAATAACAATATTTTTTTGTATTTGTTTTTAAATTATTAACTACTATGAGCAGAACATATCTTAAAATATATAATATTATTAAATAATAATAACAATAAATATAATAACAATAAAAGCGTCATCCCCCCGCCCCCTTAGCATTATTCCCCCCTGCCCCCTTAGCATTTTCCCCCCCCCGCCCCCTTAGCATTATCCCCCCCCACCCCCTTAGTGTTATTCCCCCCTTCCCCTTAGTGTTATTCCCCCCCTGCCCCCTTAGTGTTACCCCCCCCCCCACCTGCCCCCTCATACCAATAATGGTATAATTTTTTTGTTTTTTTAATTTTTGGGTTTTTCTTTTAAATTATTAACTACTACAAAAAGAAAATAGCTGTACCCAAACAAAATTTTCTTCCTTTTTTTCCACACAAACAGAGCTTTCTTTCAGTGGTATTTGATCACCTGTGCGCTTTTAATTTTTTTGTGCTATTTTTCTGCTTCATGTTTTTGGTAAAAAAATCCCAGTAAGTGAATATTGATTGCTATGTGTGAAAGTTATAGTATCTACAAACTATGGTATAGAGAATGGAATTTACACAGCTTTTACTTTCTGACTGCCCATCACATTTCCTGAGGCGCTAAAATACCAGTCACTAGTCACTTAAATGATATATTGCTCACACAAGCCATGGGTATATGTGGAATTACACCCCAAAATACATTCTGCTACTTCTACCGAGTATGGGGATACCACATGTGTCAGACTTTTGGGAGCCTAGCCACATACAGGAGCCTGAAATCCAATGACTACTTTGAAAGCTTGACGGTGCGTAACTTCCACATTATACTTCCTTAATACCTATCACAGTTTTGGAGGCCCTGAATTGTCAGCATAGCACCAACCCCCCCCCCCCCCCAAATAAACCCTTTTTGGAAAGTAGACACCCCAAGGAATTTAAAAAGAGGCATGGTGAGTATTTTGCCGATCTAATTTTTTTTAAGGTTTTGAAATATAAAAAACACAAAAAGAATGTGTTTTTGTTTTCTTTCTTCATTTTCCAAAAACTTGTGGCAACAAATGAGATCTGCAAAATACTAACCATGCTTCTTATCAAATTTCTTAGGGTGTCTACTTTCCAAAAAAGGGATCATTAGGGGGGGGATTGGTGCTATCCTGGCATTTCAGGGCCTCCTAAATTGTGATAGGTAGTCAGGAAGTGTAATGAGTAAATAAAGCCCTTTAAACGCCTGAAGGAGCATATTGGATTTTGGGGTCCTGTACTTGGCTAGACTGCTAAAGTCTCTCACATGTGGTTCCCCCATACTCGGGAGACGTAGCAGAATGTATTTTGTATATGTAATTCCACATATACCCATGGCTTGTGTGAGCAATATATCATTTAAGTGACAACTTTGTGTAAAAAAAAAAAAAAGTTTTTGTCATTTTCCAGAAACTTGTGGAGAAAAAAATAAATCTTTAATGGAGTTTAACCACCTCCCGTCCACCATATAGTAATATTACGGGCGCAAGGTGGTTCTCTCGTTCTGGGAGGACATTATATGGCTTCCTCCCATTCTCACTGCGCATGCGCGGCTCAGGGGGCACGTGGCGATCGACGGTGCGTTGTGTACCTCGGACACGGCGGATCACCGATCACGGAAAGAGCTGAAGATGTCGGCTCGGTCATGTGATAAGCTGTGTCCAATCACAGCTGATCATATGTAAACAGGGAAATGCCGGTTATCAAATCTATGGTTAGCTGGCAGAAACACTGGCTGCATTCTCAGGTTCCCCCAATGGCATGGGAAAGCCTGAGAAGGCCGTGGAAGGCAGCGGGGGGGGGGGGGGATCTTATCCCGCTGCATGTAAAAGCAATCCTGCAGCTAATTAGCCACTAGGATTGCTTTTACATGAAACCGATCAGGCATCATCCTGATATAACCACTCAAAGTTTTGTGATGTACCAGTATGTCACTGGTCCTTGTTGGGTATGTGATGTACCAGTACGTCGCTTGTTGGGTATATATGCTATGTTCTTTTTTTCTTTTATGCAGCCTGTGTACTGAATGAAAAAAAGAGAAGAAATCTCTGCCAGAAAAAGTGTGTGGTATGCCTACTACTAGAATATACCTCCTTGCATCCACCCACTTTTAATGGTGGGCACACATGAAATGTTCTTTTATTGTCATTCAGCCCATGGGCTGAACGAAGAAAAAATAAACTAACAGATTCCTCTATTCACATCCGACGATGTGGATGAAGAAATCTCGGCCAACAATTTTTTTTTTAAATATATCCCGAAGCATGGGGGCCATCCACCCACTGGCCACCCCAGGCCCCCATGCTTCGGCATATACCGATATACTGCGGATGAAAAATCTCATCCAACAGCACTGCCCACACTTACTAATGTATATTCTGGGAGCAAGTTCCTGTTGCTGTCAGAATAAACAGGTCGGTGCTGCAGTTGAATGACAGAAATATATATATATATATATATATATATTTTTTTTTTTTAAAGCATAAAATATTATAACTACTTCAAGCCAGAACACATCTTAAAATATATCATCCTAATAATATTAATATACAATAACAATATTTTTTTGTATTTGTTTTTAAATTATTAACTACTATGAGCAGAACATATCTTAAAATATATAATATTATTAAATAATAATAACAATAAATATAATAACAATAAAAGCGTCATCCCCCCGCCCCCTTAGCATTATTCCCCCCTGCCCCCTTAGCATTTTCCCCCCCCCGCCCCCTTAGCATTATCCCCCCCACCCCCTTAGTGTTATTCCCCCCTTCCCCTTAGTGTTATTCCCCCCCTGCCCCCTTAGTGTTACCCCCCCCCCCACCTGCCCCCTCATACCAATAATGGTATAATTTTTTTGTTTTTTTAATTTTTGGGTTTTTCTTTTAAATTATTAACTACTACAAAAAGAAAATAGCTGTACCCAAACAAAATTTTCTTCCTTTTTTTCCACACAAACAGAGCTTTCTTTCAGTGGTATTTGATCACCTGTGCGCTTTTAATTTTTTTGTGCTATTTTTCTGCTTCATGTTTTTGGTAAAAAAAATCCCAGTAAGTGAATATTGATTGCTATGTGTGAAAGTTATAGTATCTACAAACTATGGTATAGAGAATGGAATTTACACAGCTTTTACTTTCTGACTGCCCATCACATTTCCTGAGGCGCTAAAATACCAGTCACTAGTCACTTAAATGATATATTGCTCACACAAGCCATGGGTATATGTGGAATTACACCCCAAAATACATTCTGCTACTTCTACCGAGTATGGGGATACCACATGTGTCAGACTTTTTGGGAGCCTAGCCACATACAGGAGCCTGAAATCCAATGACTACTTTGAAAGCTTGACGGTGCGTAACTTCCACATTATACTTCCTTAATACCTATCACAGTTTTGGAGGCCCTGAATTGTCAGCATAGCACCAACCCCCCCCCCCCCCCAAATAAACCCTTTTTGGAAAGTAGACACCCCAAGGAATTTAAAAAGAGGCATGGTGAGTATTTTGCCGATCTAATTTTTTTTAAGGTTTTGAAATATAAAAAACACAAAAAAGAATGTGTTTTTGTTTTCTTTCTTCATTTTCCAAAAACTTGTGGCAACAAATGAGATCTGCAAAATACTAACCATGCTTCTTATCAAATTTCTTAGGGTGTCTACTTTCCAAAAACGGATCATTAGGGGGGGGATTGGTGCTATCCTGGCATTTCAGGGCCTCCTAAATTGTGATAGGTAGTCAGGAAGTGTAATGAGTAAATAAAGCCCTTTAAACGCCTGAAGGAGCATATTGGATTTTGGGGTCCTGTACTTGGCTAGACTGCTAAAGTCTCTCACATGTGGTACCCCCATACTCGGGAGACGTAGCAGAATGTATTTTGTATATGTAATTCCACATATACCCATGGCTTGTGTGAGCAATATATCATTTAAGTGACAACTTTGTGTAAAAAAAAAAAAAGTTTTTGTCATTTTCCAGAAACTTGTGGAGAAAAAAATAAATCTTTAATGGAGTTTAACCACCTCCCGTCCACCATATAGTAATATTACGGGCGCAAGGTGGTTCTCTCGTTCTGGGAGGACATTATATGGCGTCCTCCCATTCTCACTGCGCATGCGCGGCTCAGGGGGCACGTGGCGATCGACGGTGCGTTGTGTACCTCGGACACGGCGGATCACCGATCACGGAAAGAGCTGAAGATGTCGGCTCGGTCATGTGATAAGCTGTGTCCAATCACAGCTGATCATATGTAAACAGGGAAATGCCGGTTATCAAATCTATGGTTAGCTGGCAGAAACACTGGCTGCATTCTCAGGTTCCCCCAATGGCATGGGAAAGCCTGAGAAGGCCGTGGAAGGCAGCGGGGGGGGGGGATCTTATCCCGCTGCATGTAAAAGCAATCCTGCAGCTAATTAGCCACTAGGATTGCTTTTACATGAAAACCGATCAGGCATCATCCTGATATAACCACTCAAAGTTTTGTGATGTACCAGTATGTCACTGGTCCTTGTTGGGTATGTGATGTACCAGTACGTCGCTTGTTGGGTATATATGCTATGTTCTTTTTTTCTCTTATGCAGCCTGTGTACTGAATGAAAAAAAGAGAAGAAATCTCTGCCAGAAAAAGTGTGTGGTATGCCTACTACTAGAATATACCTCCTTGCATCCACCCACTTTTAATGGTGGGCACACATGAAATGTTCTTTTATTGTCATTCAGCCCATGGGCTGAACGAAGAAAAAATAAACTAACAGATTCCTCTATTCACATCGGTCGATGTGGATGAAGAAATCTCGGCCAACAATTTTTTTTTTAAATATATCCCGAAGCATGGGGGCCATCCACCCACTGGCCACCCCAGGCCCCCATGCTTCGGCATATACCGATATACTGCGGATGAAAAATCTCATCCAACAGCACTGCCCACACTTACTAATGTATATTCTGGGAGCAAGGTCCTGTTGCTGTCAGAATAAACAGGTCGGTGCTGCAGTTGAATGACAGAAATATATATATATATATATATATATATATATATATTTTTTTAAAGCATAAAATATTATAACTACTTCAAGCCAGAACACATCTTAAAATATATCATCCTAATAATATTAATATACAATAACAATATTTTTTTGTATTTGTTTTTAAATTATTAACTACTATGAGCAGAACATATCTTAAAATATATAATATTATTAAATAATAATAACAATAAATATAATAACAATAAAAGCGTCATCCCCCCGCCCCCTTAGCATTATTCCCCCCTGCCCCCTTAGCATTTTCCCCCCCGCCCTCTTAGCATTATCCCCCCCACCCCCTTAGTGTTATTCCCCCCTTCCCCTTAGTGTTATTCCCCCCCTGCCCCCTTAGTGTTACCCCCCCCACCTGCCCCCTCATACCAATAATGGTATAATTTTTTTTGTTTTTTTAATTTTTGGGTTTTTGTTTTAAATTATTAACTACTACAAAAAGAAAATAGCTGTACCCAAACAAAATTTTCTTCCTTTTTTTCCACACAAACAGAGCTTTCTTTCAGTGGTATTTGATCACCTGTGCGCTTTTAATTTTTTTGTGCTATTTTTCTGCTACATGTTTTTGGTAAAAAAAATCCCAGTAAGTGAATATTGATTGCTATGTGTGAAAGTTATAGTATCTACAAACTATGGTATAGAGAATGGAATTTACACAGCTTTTACTTTCTGACTGCCCATCACATTTCCTGAGGCACTAAAATACCAGTCACTAGTCACTTAAATGATATATTGCTCACACAAGCCATGGGTATATGTGGAATTACACCCCAAAATACATTCTGTTACTTCTACCGAGTATGGGGATACCACATGTGTGAGACTTTTTGGGAGCCTAGCCACATACAGGAGCCTGAAATCCAATGACTACTTTGAAAGCTTGACGGTGCGTAACTTCCACATTATACTTCCTTAATACCTATCACAGTTTTGGAGGCCCTGAATTGTCAGCATAGCACCAACCCCCCCCCCCCCCAAATAAACCCTTTTTGGAAAGTAGACACCCCAAGGAATTTAAAAAGAGGCATGGTGAGTATTTTGCCGATCTAATTTTTTTTAAGGTTTTGAAATATAAAAAACACAAAAATAATGTGTTTTTGTTTTCTTTCTTCATTTTCCAAAAACTTGTGGCAACAAATGAGATCTGCAAAATACTAACCATGCTTCTTATCAAATTTCTTAGGGTGTCTACTTTCCAAAAACGGATCATTGGGGGGGGGGGATTGGTGCTATCCTGGCATTTCAGGGCCTCCTAAATTGTGATAGGTAGTCAGGAAGTGTAATGAGTAAATAAAGCCCTTTAAACGCCTGAAGGAGCATATTGGATTTTGGGGTCCTGTACTTGGCTAGACTGCTAAAGTCTCTCACATGTGGTACCCCCATACTCGGGAGAAGTAGCAGAATGTATTTTGTATATGTAATTCCACATATACCCATGGCTTGTGTGAGCAATATATCATCTAAGTGACAACTTTGTGTAAAAAAAAAAATGTTTTTGTCATTTTCCAGAAACTTGCGGAGAAAAAAATAAATCTTTAATGGAGTTTCAAGTTATTTTGATTTTTTAAATTATTTTTACACTGTCCCTTTCATTTTTTTTATCACTTTTAATGCTATGTCAGGGAATGCAAATATCCCCTATAACTGCGATGGGCATTGTCATACATTCATTTTTGAGAAATCTGGGGTCTGTCAGACTCTAGATATCTCCTCTGCTCTTACATTATCTAATCTCACCAAGATCGGTGTGATCAGATGCTTTCCCAATTTACAAATGGCGCTGTTTATATCCTGCGGAACTGAAGTGATCAAATGCTGGTAAGCTTCCGATTTCTTAGACTATAGAGATGATTGGCTCCATTCCGGTCTCCAGTCAAATCTATGGTCAGCTGGCAGAAACACCGGCTGCATTCTCAGGTTCCCCCGATGGCACGGGAAAGCCTGAGAAAGCCGTGGAAGGCAGCAAGGGGGGGGGGGGGGGCATCTTCTCCCGCTGCTTGTAAAAGCAATCCTGCAGCTAATTAGTCACTAGGATTGCTTTTACATGAAAATCGATCACCGGCTGAATAAAATTATACTAGGATTATGCCTGCAGTTGTGTGTGGTATGCCTACCATTAGAATTTACCTCCCTGCATCCACCCACTTCTAATGGTGGGCACACATGAAACGTTCTGTTTTTGTCGTTCAGTCCAACTAACAGATTCCTCTATTCACATCTTAAAATATATCATTATAATGATATTAATATAAAATAACAATTTTTTTTGTATTTTTTTTTAATCATTAACTACTATGAGAAGAAAATATCTTAAAATAAATATTAATAATAATAATAACAATAATAAATATAATAACAATAAATGTGATTTTTAAGCATAACTCACAACTCCTCCACCTAACCTCCTCTTTTGCACTCGCACAGTGCATACAGTCCTCCACCCACTCCGATGGGAACACCCTGGACCTTGTTTTCTGTCATCTCTGCACCCCCCACAACCTCACAAACACCCCTTTTCCCCTCTCTGACCACAACCTCATCACCTTCTCCGTATCCTCGTCCTCTTACACCTACCCACCCCAAACGTCAAACCTTCACCAGCCGAAATCTCCGCAACCTGAACCCTGCCCCCTTCCACTCTGCAGCTGACCAACTCTACGACAGTATCCTTCCCCTGTCCTGCCCTGACTTGGCCACTACTGTTTAGAACAACTCGCTGTCAGCCGCCCTTGATTCCTTAGCACCCCTAACCACACAAAACATTAGACCCCGACCGTTTCAACCCTGGCAGAATGACCATTCCAAAAACCTCAAGTGATGCTAGAGCGACTATGGCGCAAAACCAGATCCCAGCAAGCGTTCAACCGATATAAATCCGCCTTCCTCACCTACACTTCCTCCCTCCATGCTGCCAAGCAAGCCTACTTTGTAACCCTCATCAATACCCTCTCCGCCGGCCCTCGCCAGCTCTTTTCCACCTTCAACTCCCTGCTGTCTCCTCCCCCACCTCCACCCAGTACCTCACTCGCCGCCCACAAGATTGGGCCAAATCACTATCCTTCTGAATGACATATCAGACTGGATGTCACTCCACTTCCTCAAATTAAACCTTTCCAAAACCGAGCTCCTAGTTTTCCCCCCAGCCCACGCCCCCCCCCCCTGACCTCTCCATCACGACCAACAACACCACCACCATCAGCTCCACCCCGCAAGCCAGAGTACTTTGTGTCATTCTAGACTCCAATCTGTCTTTCAAGCCCCAGATCCAATCGCTGACAAATTCATGCAGACTCCACCTCCGCAACATCTCCAAAATACGCCCATTCCTAACCCCGGAAACTACAAAGCAACTCATTCACTCCCTTATCATATCACGACTTGACTACTGCAACTCCCTCCGCGCAGGCCTACCCCAACACAGGCTATCCCCGCTTCAGTCTACCCTGAATTCTGCGGCCAGACTCATCCACCTTATTAACTGCTCCGTATCCTCCACCCCCCTCTGCCATTCCCTCCACTGGCTTCCGATTGCCCAACGCATAAAATTCAAAATACTAACATTGACCTACAAAGCTGTTCATAACATTGCCTCAAAATACCACCCAAAATGTACTCTCCGCTCCTCACAAGACCTCCTACTCTCTAGTTCCCTGGTCTCCTCCTCCCATGCCCGCCTCCAGGACTTCTCCAGGGCTTCCCCCATCCTCTGGAACTCACTACCCCAATCCATCAGACTGTCACCTACCCTCCTCACCTTTAGGCGCACCCTGAAAACCCATCTCTACAGAGAAGCCTACCCCGCCCTTACCTAACTGCTGATCTCCGCTCCCCCCACCACTCCATCCCCCACAGCTATTTCCTCCTGTACCACTATCCCCTCCCTCCTAGATTGTAAGCTCCAAGGAGCAGGGGCCTCGAATCGCTCGTGTATTTTATTGTATTGTTACTGTACTGTCTCATGTATTGTCTCCCATTGTAATGTACAGCGCTGAGCAAACTGTTGGCGCTATATAAATACTGTGTAATAATAATAATGTTAGACTACTACAATAAAGAACATATTTTAAAATATTTAATACTTAGAATAATATTCAATAACTATATATTTTTTTTTTTTTTTTTTTCAACCATTAAATACTAGAAATTCTACAAGACAGGAAAACTCTTAAAATATATAATACTTATAATAATATTCAATAACTATATATATATATATTTTTTTTTTTTAAAGCATTAAATACTATAACTTCTACAAGACAGGAAAACTCTTAAAATATATAATACTTATAATAATATTCAATAACTATATATTTTTTTTTTTTTTTTTTTTTTTTTGTTTTTTGTTTTTTTAAAGCATTAAATACTATAACTTCTACAAGACAGGAAAACTCTTAAAATATATAATGCAATAAATACTTCTAAGCTGGTAATATTAATAATAGATCTCTATAATACCATTCTCCTCATCGATCACGTAGTCGATTCCATTTTCATCAAGAAACTCTCTCATACGGTTGAAATCCTGGTGCCCTCGCAGGACAGGAATGTTCGCCCGGCACATGGGACAGGTAGCACTCTCTTCAACCATTGTTGGAGGCAGCGGGTGTGGAATTGGTGATCGCAGGGTAGAGTTGTATTGGCGTCTCCATCGTCACAATCTGCCAAACAAATGGTACAGATTACCTGCTCCTCGCCGCGTGGCTCCATGGCCGGTGCTCCCTGTGGCTCCATGGCCGGTGCTCCCTGTGGCTCCATGGCCGGTGCTCCCTGTAGCTCTATGGCCGGTGCTCGTTGTGGTTCCATGGCTGGTGCTTCCTGTGGCTCCATGGCCGGAGCTCGCTGTGGCTCCATGGCCGGTGCTCCCTGTGGCTCCATGGCCGGTGCTCCCTGTGGCTCTAGGTGGTGCTCAGCAGCCCTGTTGCGGTCTCTTGGAGATCGGCTGCGGCTGATGGCGGCGTCCTCCCGTCTCTGCCGTTGTTGCGCTCTGGCCCTCGTCCGATGGGCTATGGGAGACTCTCCGCCCTCCCGACGTGATGGCCTTCCACGAGATGGACGTCGTGAAGATCGCGGCATCCTGGTAGTAATTGATGCCGGAGTACCTGAAAACAGCTTAAAAATATCTAATAATAATAATAATGTTATCAAGAAAACTAGTATGGTAAACGCAATGTAATAGAAAGGAGAAGAATTGCAGTCAGTCGCAGGAGATGCAGTCAGTCGCAGGAGACACAGTCTGAGGATGCAATCACCTCGGTTACCAGCGCAGGCCTCAGGCAGACTCAGCACCAACTGTCACCAACTGTCACCAACTGTCACTTTTCCGGCCTTGTCACTCTGACTGGCAATATGGCGCTCATGTAACACTACAACC
The DNA here is from genome assembly GCF_062004578.1 of Staurois parvus. Lineage (NCBI taxonomy): Eukaryota > Metazoa > Chordata > Amphibia > Anura > Ranidae > Staurois > Staurois parvus. The sequence continues at coordinate 389,351 of NW_028318991.1, read as the reverse complement.
AAATCCATCTTCTATCATTTTATAGATTTTACATAGAATTACACAGGATTGGGGCCATTTATTGGTTATTCTAGAATTCCGCCACAAGATGGCATTCTCATGTAATACCGCTCATCTCCATAGATGTCTCCCTTCCCAGTCGGCTCCATACAGAGAAAACGGCGGCCATCTTTAGCTATGTAAAGTCTATGGGAGGCGGAGGAGAGGAGCAGCTGACAGGGGAACAGCAAAGGAACGGCCGGGGCGGGGATGATGGCCTCCGAGGGGGGAGCAGAACTGAGCAGGTGAGGAGGACAGAGGGCAGGAGAGCCGGGGAGGTGGATGGAGGAGGCCGGGGGGTGCATAGAGGAGGTCGGGGGGCTTTGTGGAGAAGGCTGGGGGGATTGTCTGTATAGAAAGGCTGATAGGTTATGTCTGGAGAAGGTGGGGGGGGGGTAAAAGGGGCAGACATAGCTGGGGCTCCCCCACCTGCCCCCCAGTGTTCCCCGCCCCCTCAGCGTCATTCCTCCCCCCGCCTCCTCAGCATCATTCCCCCCCGTCCCCTCAGCGTCATTCCTCCCGCCCCCTCAGTGTCATTCCCCCCCCCCGCCGCATCATCCTCCCCCCCGTCCCCTCAGCGTCATCCCCCCCGTCCCCTCAGCGTCATCCTCCCTGTCCCCTCAGCGTCATTCCCCCCCCCCCCGCTCCCTCCGCGTCATTCCCCCCCCCCCGCTCCCTCCGCGTCATTCCCCCCCCGCTCCCTCCGCATCGTTCCCCCGCCCCCTCAGCGCCATTCCCCCCACCCCCACCCCCTCAGCGTCATTCCCCCCCCCCGGTCCCCTCAACGTCATTCCCCCCCCCGCCCCCTCCGCGTCATTCCCCCCCCCCCCGCCCCCTCCGCGTCATTCCCCCCCCCTCCGCGTCATTCCCCCCCCCGCTCCCTCCGCGTCATTCCCCCCCCCCGCTCCCTCCACATCGTTCCCCCGCCCCCTCAACGTCATTTCCCCCCCCCCTCAACGTCATTTCCCCCCCCCCTCAGCGTCATTCCCCCCCCGGTCCCCTCAGCGTCATTCCCCCCCCCCCGGTCCCCTCAGCGTCATCCCCCCCCCCCGGTCCCCTCAGCGTCACCCCCCCGCCCCCTCAGCGTCACCCCCCTGCCCCCTCAGCGTCATTCCCCCCACCCCCCACTCTTCAGCGTCATTCCCCCCCGCCCCCTCAGCGTCATTCCCCCCCGCCCCCTCAGCGTCATTCCCCCCCGCCCCCTCATCGTCATTCCCCCCCCAGCGTCATTCCCCCCCGCCCCCTCAGCGTCATTCCCCCCCCAGCGTCATTTCCCCCCCCCCTCAGCGTCATTACCCCCCCCGTCCCCTCAGCGTCATTCCCCCCGCCCCCTCAGCGTCACCCCCGCCCCTCAGCGTCATTCCCCCCCCCCAGCTCTTCAGCATCATTCCCCCCCCCTCAGCGTCATTTCCCCCCCCCAGCGTCATTCTCCCCCCCCCCCAGCTCTTCAGAGTCATTCCCCCCCTCCCCCTCAGCGTCATTTCCCCCCCGCCCCCTCAGCGTTTCCCCACCTGCCCCCCCAGTGTTCCCCCAGAACACTGGGGAGGCAGACAGTGGCTGACCCCCCCCAGGCCTGCAGAGGGTTCATGTTATGATAGGTGAACTTATCCTTTAACCCCTCCCTACCGAGGACTTATACCCCCTTCCTGCCCAGGACAGTTTTCAGCTTTCAGCGCTGGCGCAGTTTGAATGACAATTGCGCGGTCATGCAACACTGCACCCATATGACATTTTTATCATTTTTTTTCACACAGATTTTCTTTTGGTGGTATTTAATCCCCTCTGGGTGTTTTATTTTTGCACTATAAACAAAAAAATAGCAAAAAATCAAAATAAAATGTCTTTCTTTGCAAAATGTTATAATAGAAACAAACAGGTAATTGTTCTCCTTCACTGATGTGCGTTGATGAGGCGTCACTGATGAGTCGGCACTGATGACTCTACACTAATGGGCAGCACTGCTGGGCACTGACTGGCGCCACTGCTGGGCAGCACAGATGGGAAGCACTGCTGGGCACATGTGGGCGGCACTGCTGGGCACATGTGGGCGGCACTGATCATCAGTGCCAATCTGTTTTCAGACAATTGCCGGTTATCAGCAGGACTTTCCTCACACTGTGGCAGCGTGAGGAAGGTGAAGCCGACGACCAGCAACTGCATTTACCAAGCGATCTGCTGTGTGATTGGACACAGCTGATCATGTGGTAAAAGGCTGCTATGATTGCCCTTTTACCACATCACGTGATCAGCTGTGTCCATAGGACACAGCAATCACGGAGATCGCCGGATGCGGATACGCTGGGGGCACGCGGGAGGGTGCGGTCTAGGAGGATGTTTGTATGACGCCCTCCCAGAACTGGACAACCGCGCTGTGGCCTTCATTCGGCTATAGGCTGGTTGTCAAGTGGTTAAGAAGCGAGTACCTGATGACGTCCTTAACAACCAGCTATTCACCAATATGCTTTGTAATGCAACACATCTAACACACACCACAAAACGCACAGCAACCGCGGTATAAACGTGTGAAATATGCATATGTGTTTTTGCCGCAGGTCAGCATGAAAGTAGCCTAAGTGATGACACAGCCCCTGTGATGTTGCTTGTCACATGGTTGTTTCAGGGAAGTAAACAGAGGAAGGCTTGTGAGAATGAGAACCTATACTGGAGATCTGTGATCATGTCATTAGAGCAAAGGTGTCTTCACATCGCAGCATATCAGGATACTGAGAATATTGGTTAGAATGCACATGTGTCAGAGGTGTCACCAGGAAGGGAAACATCAGTCTTGTATTAACCGCTTCCCGTCCGCCCTATAGCAGAAGTACTGCTACAAGGCGGCACGGGTGCACAAAATCACGTGTATATACCTGATTTTGCATTGCCAGGTAGGGGACGCACGTGTGCCCTACCTGCGCCACCATTCACGGCCGTGGCTATCAGTCACCGGGTCCCGGTCGGTGATTGCCGAACATCTCCGACGGGGGGGGGGGGGGGAAGAATGGTTTGTAAACAAAACAGTTCTCTCCCCTGTCAGCTCCTGCACACTGCTTTGCATGGCTGTGCATAGCACAGCCATGCAAAGCAGTGTGCTTACAGTGAAGCACTAACACACAGCCCCATAGTAACACAGCACACAGGTTAACCCTTTGATCGCCCCACATGTTAACCCCTTCCTCCCCACTGCCATTAGTACAGTGTCAGTGGTTTTTATTAGCACTGATCACTGTATTGGTGTCCCTAGGGATGTCAGTTCCACCCAGTGTCAGAATGCCCACCGCAGTCCCGCTATAAGTTGCTGATCGCCGTCATTACTAAAAATGACCCAGTATATATACCGCCATTTGTAAACACTATAAATTTAACGTCAGCCAATTAATTTACACATATTGTCTTATAGCAAAGACATGTCACAGAATACATTTTGGCTTAACCTCTAGCCGCCCGGCCAGTGGCCGAATGGCGGCCGGCAAAATTCCTTAGCGTTCCGGGTGGACGCCATATGGTGTCATCCTGGGCATGCGCAGTTTGCGCGCCTGCAGAGCCGCGCAGCGGCGCGATCTGTCACCGGCCGTGTACCTTGGACACGGCCGATGACAGATCTTAGTACCGGCTCGTTGCCGATACCATGTGACCTGCTGTGACCAATCACAGCAGGTCACATGACAGTTGTATACAATGGATGGCTTCATTCATGCCATCCATTGTATGCTAGTGTGTGTAGCTGTGATTGGTCACAGCGATCACATGCACAAGCTGGGCTAATCACAGCCTAGCTGTGTCATGTGATTAGCTGTGGCCAAATCACAGCTAAGCACAAAAAAAAAAAACCCTGAATGAATTGATGTCATTTAGGTAAATGCTTGCTTATAGCAAAGTAATTCTTTGCTGTAAGCAAATTTGTGTAAAAGAAAAAAAAAATACTGATCACTTCCCCAAAGTAGTACAATGTTACTATGGTAACATTGTACTACTTTGGTCATAGTGAAATATGAAAAAAACCGTAAAAAAAAGTAATAAAAAATTAAAAAAAAAAAATTATATATATATTTTCATACTGTCACCAGTCAGTGTCCCTGATCACTGCCATGCCAGTTATATGATGACGCTGTACTGCACTGGTGACAGTATGTAAAAAAAAAAAATAGTGAAAATAATTTTTTTCATTTTCTGAAAAATTATAACAAAAAAAATACAACTTCAAAAAACTCGCCATTCTTTTTATGAAGTACGTCGGACTGTCCACTCTGCAAAAAGGGGTCATTTGGGGGATATCTGTACTGTTCTGACATTCTCGGACCTCAAGAAATTAGATTGGCTGTCAGTACTTCAGGATTGATTGATATTTAGATCTATACCATAGTTTGTGAACTCTATAACTTTCCTACAAACTAAAAAATACATCCTAATTTGGGTTATTTTCACCAAAGACATGGAGCAGAATACATCTCGGCCTAAATTTATGAAGAACAATTATTTATTTGCAAACAAATATCTGTTAGAAACGAGCGCTAGATCTGTGTGGTGGAGCAGCTAGCAAGAGAAGGTGAACCTCAGAAAACCTCTTGGAATAACACATATGTATGAAACAAACATGCAGCGCTCCTATCAATGATATAAAGTGAATATAGAGATATGTATACTACTCACAAAATGACATTAGGCATATATGAATGCAAAATTGTGTATAACGCACACAACTATAAGTCACCATGCATAGATAAGTTCATGAATTGATTTCCAAGAATAGAAACGTGAAGATGAGTGATGATCTATATGTTGCGAACGAACAATATTGGTGACATCAATGGTGTGGAAATGAGAATAGATTGCACTAACCAGATAGCGCTAAATAAAGCGCATGTAGATGATGACATCATCTGGGTATGAGCATCTGGGCCTGGCTGTTCAGACTAGTGGCAGCATCTATCACAGCATTTCAAGGTTTCTGTATGGCAGAGTTCCGATTGAAGACCACCAGCCAGCAACCAGGATCTCTTCAAACCAGGTATCCCAAAGCGTATGATATGTTCACACACCACCAGAGGGAGATAGAGCTCTGGAGAGTATACAAAAATTTCCTTAGGGAAAATTGGCTCAAGAAAAAAAAAGCCAAAAAAAAAATATATCTAAGTTCAACATTGCTTTATTCACAAAGAGGAGAAATGGTAAAAATACAACTCACATGATATAAAGGCCTGTTAACCAGATAGTAGAGATCCACGTGGGTAGGAAAGTCACTGAGGGCGGCTTTCTAAGAAAGAATAGATTCCGGTTGCTGGCTCCCCCTGGTGGTCTTCAATCGGAACTCTGCCATACAGAAACCTTGAAATGCTGTGATAGATGCTGCCACTAGTCTGAACAGCCAGGCCCAGATGCTCATACCCAGATGATTTCATCATCCACATGCGCTTTATTTAGCGCTATCTGGTTGTGCAATCTATTCTCATTTCCACACCATTGATGTCACCAATATTGTTCGTTCGCAACATATAGATCATCACTCATCTTCACGTTTCTATTCTTGGAAATCAATTCATGAACTTATCTATGCATGGTGACTTATAGTTGTGTGCATTATACACAATTTTGCATTCATATATGCCTAATGTCATTTTGTGAGTAGTATACATAGCTCTATATTCACTTTATATCATTGATAGGAGCGCTGCATGTTTGTTTCATACATATTTATTTGCAAACGTTTATAACAGAAACAAGGAAAAACGTGGGTTTTCTTTCAAACTTTTTGGCCTTTTCTTTTGTTAATTTAGCAAAAAATAAAAACCCCAGCGGTGATTAAATACCACCAAAAGAAAGCTCTAGTTGTGTGAAGAAAATGATAAAATTTTAGTTTGGGTACAATGTTGTATGATTGTCATTCAAAGTGTGAGAGCGCTGAAACCTGAAAAATGTCCTGGGCAGGAAGGGGGTAAAAGTGCCCGGTATGGAAACGGTTAAAATTATGAAGAAATGTGATTTTTAAAAATTTTTTACTGGACATGTCTAATAGCAAAAAGTCAAAAATATTGTTTTTTTTTTTTCTCAAAATTGTTAGTCTATTTTTTTTTTTTATTGTGCAAAAAATAAAAACCGCATAGGCAATCATATCCCACCGTACCATTTACCAGCCGTAATGCAAAAAAATGGCCTGCTCAGGAAGGGGGGTAAATCCTCTGGAGGGCAAGTGGTTAAAGGCTAATTCCCCTTTTGTAACATGTTACCCCCATATTCAGAGTGTAACATGTTATGAACGCACTGGCCCCCGCTCCCTGCAGATCACCAGCTTTGTCAGCTAGTGAGCGATCTTCTCCCCGATAGCTGTCAAATTTTTTTAAAAATGTGGCCGTGTGGGACTCCATTTGCCTGGCCGCGTCACTCCTCTGTGAATGGGAAACTACTAGTCCCCACAGACTTAGCGGCTGTCAGCTTGTAGTTCTCAATGAACTATCACGGCTCTGTGGAGCACTGGGGTAGTTCATTCAGTCTTCCTGTCAGTATATCTGCTTGCTGGTACATCCTGTATGGGGAGAGCAGATGTACTGACAGATCTGCAGGAGACCTGCATGACATCAGTGATCTGCCTATTGCTGGTGCAATGCTTTCCAGGCTTCTGCAGCAAACAATAATGCACATTTTTTTACCTGCATATAAAATGTGCATTTTTTGTTTTTATCAAAAGGTGAACTTGTCCATGAAGTAAAAGGCTTTGGAAGGTGAGAATACCGGCAGCAAGTATTATGGAGTATTTTCATTCTTGGGATTACAAAGCCTAAAGGTATAACTAAAGAAAACACTTTTTTTTTTTTTGTTTGGGTAGAGAGGAGAGGGATTAGAACACCTGTCAGGTTTCTATTGCTGCCTGTGTCCCTGGAAGATTCCCCCTTTCTATTTCTCCTGTTTGGGACACAGATAGCAAAAAATAAAACTTGACAGGGGTTATAACCCTCCCTTCCGCTATCCAAAATGAAAAAAAATGTTGCCTATAGTTCTACTTTATACCCCTAATAAAATATTGAACTGTGTCTTAGCAGGATCAGTGATGTTCTCGCCCATGCCGTCCCTTCTCCCGCTTGTCTCTTCCCCCTGGCGCCAGCATCTCAACTGTGGGCACCCAGCTGTGACGCCTTGTGGCTTCACAGCTGGGTGCCCACTGCGCATGCACGAGTTGTACTGCGCCTCCCGAATGGTCCAGCAATCTTCTAGGACCTGTAATGTGTCCCAGAAGACTGCGGGGGGGAAAGAGGAGGGCATGCCAGAACCAGGGACCCGCTCCCCCCCCCCCCCCCAAAAAAGTACGAAATGTGGCAGTGGAGGGGGGAGGAGGCAAACCAGCAAAGGTTCCCCTTTTTGGTGGAACTCCACTTTAATATACCGTATTTTCCGGTGTATAAGACGACTTTTTACCCCTTGAAAATCTTCTCAAAAGTCGGGGGTCGTCTTATACGCCGGTATACGGCATACTGACACTTACTATGCCGCCCCCCCCCCTTCCAACGGAAGGGACACTAAGTACAGGGGTGGGCAGGGGCTGCTGTTTCTTACCTGGCTCCGGTCCCACGACGATCCGGTCCAGGAAGCGTGGCTGCTCCTTCAGTTCGGCCACTGGATGTTCGCGCGGCTGCTCGGCTCCGCCTCCTCACCGGTGATTGGCCGCCAGAACTGTAGCTCAGGAAAGGCACACAGGCGGCCAATCACCGGCGAGGGGGCGGAGCCGAGCGGCCCCGCGAAAATCGCGTGAAGGAGCGGCAGGTAAGTGTGCAGTGTAGAGGTGCTGCTGCAACCACATATGCTGGCTGCAGCAGCACCATACTAGAACAGGGTCAGCAAGTGTAATTGGTGTCAGTGGGAGGAATAGTGCCCCATCATTGGTGTCACTGATACCAATGATGGAGCACTATTCCTCCCACTGACACCAACGATGGGGCACTATTCCCCTCCCCCCCACTGACACCAACGATGGGGCACTATTCCCCTCCCCCCCACTGACACCAACGATGGGGCACTATTCCCCCCCCCCACTGACACCAACGATGGGGCACTATTCCCCCCCCCCCACTGACACCAACGATGGGGCACTATTCCTCCCCCCCCACTGACACCAACGATGGGGCACTATTCCTCCCCCCCCCCCAACTGACACCAACGATGGGGCACTATTCCCCCCCCACTGACACCAACGATGGGGCACTATTCCCCCCCCCCCACTGACACCAACGATGGGGCACTATTCCCCCCCCCCCACTGACACCAACGATGGGGCACTATTCCTCCCCCCCCCCCACTGACACCAACGATGGGGCACTATTCCTCCCCCCCCCCAACTGACACCAACGATGGGGCACTATTCCTCCCCCCCCCCCACTGACACCAATGATGGGGCACTATTCCACCCCCCAGTGACACCAATGATGGGACACTATTCCTCCCACTGACACCAATGATGGGGCACTATTCCCCCCACTGACACCAATGATAGGGCACTATTCCTCCCACTGACACCAACGATGGGGCACTAGTCCTCCCCCCCCACTGACCCCAACGATGGGGCACTATTCCCCCCCCCCACTGACACCAACGATGGGGAACTATTCCTCCCACTGATACTAATGATGGGGCACTATTCCTTCCACTGATGCCAATGATGGGGCACTATTCCTCCCACTGACACCAATGATGGGGCACTATTCCTTCCACTGATGCCAATGATGGGGCACTATTCCTCCCACTGACACCAATGATGGGGCACTATTCCTTCCACTGACACCAATGATGGGGCACTATTCCTCCCACTAATACCAATGATGGGGCACTATTCCTCCCACTGATACCAATGATGGGGCACTATTCCACCCACTGACACCAATGATGGGGCACTATTCCTCCCACTAATACCAATGATGGGGCACTATTCCTCCCACTAATACCACTGATGGGGCACTATTCCTCCCACTGACACCAATGATGGGGCACTATTCCTCCCACTGACACCAATGATGGGGCACTATTCCTCCCACTAATACCAATGATGGGGCACTATTCCTCCCACTGACACCAATGATGGGGCACTATTCCTCCCACTGACACCAATGATGGGGCACTATTCCTGCCACTGACACCAATGATGGGGCACTATTCCTGCCACTGACACCAATGATGGGGCACTATTCCTCCCACTGACACCAATGATGGGGCACTATTCCTCCCACTGGTGTGCATTGGAAGAGGGGTAGTCTTATACGGCGAGTATAGCCCAAACACTACATTTTAGCAGGAAAAGTAGGGGGTCGTCTTATACGCCGGAAAATACGGTATCTATTATTTTTTTGAAATGCACACAGTATCTGAAATGTATTTATTATCAGCTTCTTAAAGTCCTTTGCAGCAGAGATCAGACTAAGGGGGGGAGAGAAGCAGTACAAGGGACCAGTTGATTGTGCTCATGTGCTGATAGGAGGAGAAGGGGACGTGACAGAAAGTTTCGGCTTCCTGCTTCTCTCTTTACTGTTCAGTCATGGGCTGGGGGAAAGGCAAGACCTGTAAGTGTTCGTTAACTGCAGCAGAGAAAAATGGGGTTCCTGCCCTGCCAAACAGGACTGTGCTGTGTGGCAGAGCTGTGTAGATCTCAGGACTGGAGGGATAGAAATACAAATCCTTTTGTCAGATAAGACCTGTATAAATATTTCAGCCATATGTTTGAGGTTAATATTATATAAAGGCTGGTATGTGTGAAATGTATTATATATTTTGTTGTTTCTCCTGGTTTAAGGTTCCTGCTGGTTTCTCCTTGATCAGTGATGGTCCGGTGAGCTAAGCAGTGTGTGAGATGATTCAGTAGGAGTTGGGACCATGGGGCAGAAGAAAAAGCCATTTCTCAGGTTACTGGATTACCTGGGGATCATAGGCGCAAGGTAAGCCATGGTTCCTTTTCATGTTTTATCACTGGAGTACTACAGCAGGCATCACTCGGGCAGTTTAGTTCTATACCCAAAACACACATACATTGTCAGCAGCAATCCACTGCCTATCCAGAGCACCTTTTTATTCTTAGTCATTTCAGATCATACACTAGAAGGATAGATGACATTTTGGCAAAAATCAATATTTCATCTCTCTGTTCTCTCCCTCCTCTTTGGCTCAGAAACAGCAGCGGGAACCATTGGCTTCTGCTGCTGTCAATCACAGCCAGTGAGGAGGAAGCCTGGCCAGGCTGTGCTTTGTGAGTCAATGGACACTCAGAGCTGGCTCGGCAGTGAACCTGCACGAGTGCTCCCATAGCCAGTGGCTTGCTATGAGGACGCTTGGCAAAGGGGGAGGAGCCAGGACCACCAGCGGGGGGACCTGAGGGGAGTGCAGAGCAGGTATGTATGACATGTTTATTATTTTAAAGAAAATTAAATGGGTTTAGAATCACTTTAAGTTGCTGTTCTGAGACAATTACAGGGGATTGCCATATCTGTTCTCCTTTTGAAAATGTAAAAGTCAACATATTTTTCAGTTTAAATCCGTTAAATACATTTAAGATGCATCAAAACAAAAGTATTGTAACAAAAAAAAACCAAAGAACATTTTGTCCTCTATCTGCAATGCTGCTGAGAAGGACCCTTTCTCGCTGTGTGGAGGCAACGGTTGCCTTTCAGAGATCTGATACCCCACTGCTGAGTCAGAGACAGAACTCTCCAATCTGCAAGGTGCATGAGTGTCGCTGATCCCAAAGCTATAGGTCTGTCCTCTGCAGAACAACCGCTGCTTCCACAGAGAGAGCAAGGGTCCTTCACTGCACAATGCTGTCAGGGGACAGGCTTTTCTTCTCAGACTGTGACTGCTTACTATAGGAAACACACAGACGTTGTATACTTTTTTGTTTTGAAGCCAGCAACTGAATGTTCAGCTTGGTACACACTACAAGTTTGTTTGTTTTTTCCGTTCAGCCCAGCTGTGATCCTGCCAGTAGGGTTGAATTCAGGATTCTGTGTTGGCCACGTGAGTTATTTCACACCAAACTCCATAAACGGTGTCATCATGGACCTGCCTTTGTGCACCTGGACTCAATAATTTGGCAGCGTTTAGCCATGTAGTGTATGTACTGTATGATACAGCCAGCTAATTTCAGAAACCAGTTCACTGTGGTCTCTGGAAGGCTAAAGTCTGCCCATTTCATGCCACTTGTAGACATACATTATGCCATCCAGCACACTGATACAAGAAATGTTCACTTTTTGGTTGTCAGTGGTTTTTTATAAATATAACATTTTGATGGGTGTGCATAGACAGACTTGGGTCACTCTCTCCTAGTAGAAGAGAATTGGGAAGTTGGTTCAGTACATTGTGTAGGTACAGCTAAACCTGCATGGTCTCCATTTGCTGATATGCTTGCATCAGGTCTTGGGACCATAGAAATTCCAATCTATTGGCCAGTCTCTGCGTCTTCTTTGGTTTTTAAAGTGGTAATAAAGTCTCCATTTTTTTTGCCTTTTTAATATATCAAAATCCACAAATAAAACACTCCTCTGTAAATCATTTAATTTACAAATATGAGGAAACACTTATCCCTTATTGACATCTACCTTTTTTTAGATCATTGAGAGTTGTCTGGGTTCTTGCAGCCCGCCCTTCCAGATCCGTCCTTCTCCAGCTGCTGTCTGTAGGCTGATGCCTCCTGTGATCTCTGACATGGATATCCCAGGAGGCTGCTGGACTGTAGTAGAAGTCATATTTGATAGAGTAAGGAGTTAATGCCCCTGTTGTTTGTTCCATCTATTTCCCTTTGGGAAATGTCCTTTTACTTCCAGTTCTATGGAAAAAATCTGTCCAAAGTGAGATCTATTTGTCTATAAATTCCATTGAAAAGAATTTATTGTAAAGTAATATTGCCAAAAGAAGTTAAAAAAACCCCAATGAGCTGAAGTGGTTAATGCCCATGGTTTTGAAATTGGATGTTTAACAAGCATATATAGTGTGATGGTAAGGTGTCCACAGAACGCTGCCTGTATTATGTAACATTTCCTGTAATAGAAGTCTGCAAGTTCAAGACACATATTTCTCTCAGTACATTTCCTTTATTTCTGTCTTCTTTAGGGAGATTCTTCCTTACCTTCTTTCTATTCAACAAATGTTAAGCTGGCCATACACGAGTTTACTTCAAACATTTTTATTTTAAGAACATGTAGCCTACAAATTTCTAACAGTGAATGTAGATTTTGTTTGGGAAAATCTATTTATTCCAGAATTGAATGTTAAAAGTCAAAACAAAATGTTTAAGTACTCTCGAACGATATTCGTCAAGTCATTGAATTTACTAAGAATTTACATACGGATTTCCATACAATTGTTCAAATGAACATTCATTTGGAAATCTACTAGTTCATGGCCAGCTTTAGAATAAATGAAAGGGAAGATAAATTGTTTCTATCAGGGCACAGACAACATTTAAGCCTGACAAAAGGTTCAAAAGCTTCTCTACAGTGGTGGATTACCGTATTTTCCGGCGTATAAGACGACTTTTTACCCCTTGAAAATCTTCTCAAAAGTCGGGGGTCGTCTTATACGCTGGTATACGGCATACTGACACTTTTTAGGGGGGCGGTGCCGCCGCCCCCCCCCCCCTTCCAACAGAAGGGACAATAAGTACAGGGGTGGGCAGGGGCTGCTGTTTCTTACCTGGCTCCGGTCCCACGACGATCCGGTCCAGGAAGCGTGGCTGCTCCTTCAGTTTGACCACTGGATGTTCGCGTGGCTGTTCGGCTCTGCCTCCTCACCGGTGATTGGCCGCGAGAACTGTAGCTCAGGAAAGGCACACAGGTGGCCAATCACCGGCGAGGAGGCATAGCCGAGCGGCCCCGCGAAAATTGAGTGAAGGAGCGGCCGGTAAGTGTGCCGTGTAGAGGTGCTGCTGCAACCACATATGCTGGCTGCAGCAGCACCATACTAGAACGGGTCAGCAAGTGTAATTGGTGTCAGTGGGAGGAATAGTGCCCCATAATTGATACCAATGATGGAGCACTATTCCTCCCACTAACACCAACGATGGGGCACTATTCCTCCCTCCCTCTGACGCCAATAATGGGGCACTATTCCTCCCCCCCACTGACACCAATAATGGGGCACTATTCCTCCCCCCCACTGACACCAACGATGGGGCACTATTCCTCCCCCCCACTGACACCAACGATGGGGCACTATTCCTCCCCCCCACTGACACCAACGATGGGGCACTATTCCTCCCCCCCACTGACACCAACGATGGGGCACTATTCCTCCCCCCCTCTGATGCCAATAATGGGGCACTATTCCTCCCCCCCACTGACACCAACGATGGGGCACTATTCCTCCCCCCCACTGACATTAACGAGGGGGCACTATTCCTCCCATCCCCCCCACTGACACCAATGATGGGGCACTATTCCTCCCCCCCACTGACACCAATGATGGGGCACTCTTCCACCCCCCACTGACACCAATAATGGGGCACTATTCCACCCCCCCACTGACACCAATGATGGGACACTATTCCACCCCCCCACTGACACCAATGATGGGACACTATTCCTCTCACTGACACCAATGATGGGGCACTATTCCTCCCACTGATACTAATGATGGGGCACTATTCCTCCCACTGACACCAACGATGGGGCACTAGTCCTCCCCCCCACTGACACCAACGATGGGGCACTATTCCCCCCCCCCACTGACACCAACGATGGGGAACTATTCCTCCCACTGATACTAATGATGGGGCACTATTCCTTCCACTGATGCCAATGATGGGGCACTATTCCTCCCACTGACACCAATGATGGGGCACTATTCCTTCCACTGACACCAATGATGGGGCACTATTCCTCCCACGGATACCAATGATGGGGCACTATTCCTCCCACTAATACCAATGATGGGGCACTAGTCCTCCCCCCCACTGACACCAACGATGGGGCACTAGTCCTCCCCCCCACTGACACCAACGATGGGGCACTAGTCCTCCCCCCCCCACTGACACCAACGATGGGGCACTAGTCCTCCCACTGACACCAACGATGGGGCACTAGTCCTCCCACTGACACCAACGATGGGGCACTATTCCTCCCACTGACACCAACGATGGGGCACTATTCCTCCCACTGACACCAATGATGGGGCACTATTCCTCCCACTGACACCAACGATGGGGCACTATTCCTCCCACTGACACCAACGATGGGGCACTATTCCTCCCACTGACACCAACGATGGGGCACTATTCCTCCCACTGACACCAACGATGGGGCACTATTCCTCCCACTGACACCAACGATGGGGCACTATTCCTCCCACTGACACCAACGATGGGGCACTAGTCCTCCCCCCCACTGACACCAACGATGGGGCACTAGTCCTCCCCCCCACTGACACCAACGATGGGGCACTAGTCCTCCCCCCCACTGACACCAACGATGGGGCACTAGTCCTCCCCCCCACTGACACCAACGATGGGGCACTAGTCCTCCCCCCCACTGACACCAACGATGGGGCACTAGTCCTCCCCCCCACTGACACCAACGATGGGGCACTAGTCCTCCCCCCCACTGACACCAACGATGGGGCACTATTCCTCCCCCCCCACTGACACCAACGATGGGGAACTATTCCTCCCCCCCCCCACTGACGCCAACGATGGGGCACTATTCCCCCCCCAACTGACACCAACGATGGGGCACTATTCCCCCCCCCCACTGACACCAATGATGGGGCACTATTCCACCCCCCACTGACACCAATGATGGGACACTATTCCTCCCACTGACACCAATGTTGGGACACTATTCCTCCCACTGACACCAACGATGGGGCACTAGTCCTCCCCCCCACTGACACCAATGATGGGAAACTAGTCCTCCCCCCCCACTGACACCAATGATGGGGCACTTGTCCTCCCCCCCACTGACACCAACGATGGGGCACTAGTCCTCCCACTGACACCAACGATGGGGCACTAGTCCTCCTATTTTTTGCACCATAAGACGCACTTTTTTCCCCCCAAAAAAGGGGGGAAAATGTCAGTGCGTCTTATGGAGCGAATATGGAGCGGCCGGTCCGGTATTTCCACTGCCGCCGTGTCAGAATACCGGGCCGGCCGCTCAGCTCTACAGCGGGACCTTATAGAGATGACTGCTGACCTTTGGGGAGGGGGGGGAGCGGGTACCTGAATTTGACAGGTACCCGCTCCCACTTCCGTGGAGTTGTTCTTTCATCTTACCTGTTCCTCTATCCAGCGGCGCGGTCTTCCCGGCTTCTGTAGTGTGGGCATGACAGCCGGGTGCCAAGTGCGCATGCGCAGGAAGCGGTGCTTTTTGTGAATGGTAAGGCGGCACCTGGGACACATAACAGATCCCAGAAGCCGCCGGACCAATCAGAAAGCGCAAGTGCTTCTCGCTCATGCGCACTGGGCACCCGGCTGTCATGCCGAGCGCCATTACAGAAGCCGGGAAGACAGCGCGCGGCTGGATAGAGGAACAGGTAAGATGAAAGAACAACTCTGCGGAAGTGGGAGCGGGTACCTGTCAAATTCAGGTACCCGCTCCCCCCCCCCCCAAAGGTCAGCAGTCATCTCCTGTACTGTCCGCAGTCTCTGGTCATCCCTGTACTGTCCGCAGTCTCTGGTCATCTCCTGTACTGTCCGCAGTCTCTGGTCATGTCCTGTACTATGTCCACAGTCTCTGGTCATCTCCTGTACTGTGTCCGCAGTCTCTGGTCATCTCCTGTACTGTGTCCGCAGTCTCTGGTCATCTCCTGTACTGTGTCCGCAGTCTCTGGTCATCTCCTGTACTGTGTCCACAGTCTCTGGTCATCTCCTGTACTGTGTCCGCAGTCTCTGGTCATTCCCTGTACTATGTCCGCAGTCTCTGGTCATCTCCTGTACTGTGTCCGCAGTCTCTGACCGTCTCCTGTACTGTCCGCAGTCTATGGTCATCTCCTATACTGTGTCCACAGTCTCTGGTCATCTCCTGTACTGTGTCCGCAGTCTCTGGTCATCTCCTGTACTGTCCGCAGTCTCTGGTCATCTCCTGTACTGTCCGCAGTCTCTGGTCATCTCCTGTACTATGTCCACAGTCTCTGGTCATCTCCTGTACTGTGTCCGTAGTCTCTGGTCATCTCCTGTACTGTGTCCGCAGTCTCTGGTCATCTCCTGTACTATGTCCGCAGTCTCTGGTCATCTCCTGTACTATGTCCGCAGTCTCTGGTCATCTCCTGTACTATGTCCGCAGTCTCTGGTCATCTCCTGTACTATGTCCGCAGTCTCTGGTCATCTCCTGTACTATGTCCGCAGTCTCTGGTCATCTCCTGTACTGTGTCCGCAGTCTCTGGTCATTCCCTGTACTATGTCCGCAGTCTCTGGTCATCTCCTGTACTGTGTCCGCAGTCTCTGACCGTCTCCTGTACTGTCCGCAGTCTATGGTCATCTCCTATACTGTGTCCACAGTCTCTGGTCATCTCCTGTACTGTGTCCGCAGTCTCTGGTCATCCCTGTACTGTGTCCGCAGTCTCTGGTCATCCCCTGCACTGTGTGCGCAGTCTCTGGTCATCTCCTGTACTGTGTCCGCAGTCTCTGGTCATCTCCTGTACTGTCCGCAGTCTCTGGTCATCTCCTGTACTGTCCGCAGTCTCTGGTCATCTCCTGTACTGT
The DNA here is from genome assembly GCF_062004578.1 of Staurois parvus. Classification (NCBI taxonomy): domain Eukaryota; kingdom Metazoa; phylum Chordata; class Amphibia; order Anura; family Ranidae; genus Staurois; species Staurois parvus. The sequence goes on along the minus strand of NW_028318991.1, from coordinate 372,652 downwards.
GTCCGCAGTCTCTGGTCATCTCCTGTACTGTGGCCGCAGTCTCTGGTCATCCCTGTACTGTGTCTGCAGTCTCTGGTCATCTCCTGTACTATGTCTGCAGTCCATTAGTTCAGAATTTTTTTTTCCTGTTTTCTGCCTCTAAAACCTAGGTGCGTCTTATGGTCAGGTGCGTCTTATGGAGCGAAAAATACGATTCCAAAAGGTACATTAAGTATCAATCAAATTTAATAAGGTCTGGAAACGTCTACTGTGCATGCTTGATGTCTCAGAACAGATACACCACCTCCATTAAATCACTAGTTATTTCCTGAGACTCCATAGTCCACAGGCACTCAATCTTTCCATCATGCCACAATGTGCCAACAATTTTTTCCATCTCTTTTTTTTTTTATCAACTTCTTTCTTCACCCCAGTCTGGAAAAATGTCCAAATGTAAAAAGGTTACAGAGTTTTGGTAAATCAAAATGAAACATCAGCTTGTGTAAAAACAAATAAAATAATCAATTAAGACAGCATAGTAACTTGTTTGCTGATCCTTGAAGGAAGAATTTCTCTGGTGGTCTGGGCTTTGGGCACGGATTTCACAAATTGCTAATAGTTCATTTTGTAGCCCTCACTCAACTCCACTGTAAATTGTCTAGTCTAGACTCTTGTTCCCAAGTAAATCACATCATACTGCTATTCTATGAGTAGCACTACCCCCTTAGGGGCTGCTGAATTTTTACTTGGGTCTCCCTATGCTCTGCACAGCCAGGCAACACACATTTTCCACACTTTGCACACTGGAGCCAAAGAACAGCCCTTGAGCTTTGTTTTGTGATTTTATTAAGGGGCTACGAACTTAGATGGGGTCTAGGGGTATATGGGATGCCCGAGGAACTGCAGAACTTGAGAACAAACTCCTTAGCAACTATGTACAGAAATGTGGATTTATTTATTTATTACAGGAACTTTTAGCAACAGTCTCTTTTCTGGAAGAGCACCAATGGCTCTTTGGTGTACCTCCTCACACCCCAGATGAATTCTCCTCTTCATCCATCTGCCTGAGGGTATCCCTGGACAAGGGGGTCCAGGGCCAGAAGCTGCTAATTTAGCACAAGCAGTCCCAGATGAGGAGCTAATTGGGTCTTGCACCTGACGTCCCTTTCCCCTTATCCGGCTCATGGGGTGTAAGAGTACTCACTCTGTCCTCTCCTGTTATCTTGGTGGATTGGTGGCTGCATTCAGACCTTATGCTGGGCTGGCTCCTTCCCTGCTGCTCAGGCTGTCCTCCCTAGGAGATGTTGAGGCAGTGGAGATCCTCTTTTTTTCAAGCAACCTGACTGTAGGTGAGATCCCCTCCCTGGGGCCCCCTTCCAGGCTCCACACTCCAGCCTTCCTCAATCCATTTTCCATCCGACATTGCACACCTTCCCCAGGCTCTGCACATTTGAGGGTTTCCCTGGTCACCATGCTCAACCTCCTGCCAGGGTCCCTCAAGCATGCAGATCTAAGCCTCCTCCACCCCCTCCAGAAAGCTCTCAGGTTTCTGGAGAGGTGAGAGGGCCCCAGAAAGCTGTGACCTGTTAGAGCCTCCCAGCCTTTCCTGAGGTAACCTCACTCCCAGGCTGACTCATTCCCTGGCTGCTACTCAGCCTCTTTCTAATACTATCTGACTAACCTGGAGGGTGTTACATACTGTATGTGCTAGCTGCAAAGAAGTTCCTGTTTGTTTAGATACAGCATATTCAGTCACCTTCAGATATCCCAAATTGTATTCTAAAATAGGTTCTCATCTTAAAATAATTTCATTATGGTGAAGAAGAAAGCAAATATTGAACATAAATAAAAGTCATTCTAAAAAAAAAAAAAAAAAATCCTCTCATCCTTTTCCTGGTGTAGCCACCAGTCCTTTTCACTGCTGAAGGCAAAGAGTCTTGTTGAAGTCAGACTGTTATCAATCACCAAGCTAATTGACCACTAGCTACACCAGCCTCTCAACCAGGATTTGTGGAACCTCAATGTTCCTCCAGAGGTTGCTAGGGGTTCCATGAGCAAATCAATTCTGCCTTTCAGATACTGTATGTAACCACTGACATAAATGCACATTTTATCTGAAATGGCGGAATTCTTCACTCTCACCAAAACTGTAAGGAGCTTTCTTCCCACTGACCATCATTCAGATGTGCTGTGAGCTGTAGATATAGTACTTGTATATATTAGTGGGGGTTCCCTGAGACCTCACAGTTAATTCAAGGGTTCCTCAGTGTTACAAGAGATCAGAAAGGCCAAGTTATACCTAATAACTATTCTATCTGTATGTCATAGCAAGCCAAGAGCTGCCTCTATTCATCTATATGACCTGTACCCACAATCTCCTTAAGGGCTTGTTCACACTTGACTACATTTCTAACTCTTACACTCTCCTACAACATTGGTATTGGCAGTAGACAGACATTAAAGAGCTTTAGTGAGGGTGTTAGACTGGTGTTTCACTAGCGTTAAAAATGCCCCCTAAACTCCCTATGCACAGTTTTGAAGCGTTTTATAAGCATTTTACAAGCGTTAAACCCACACCACAAATGCCTATAATAAACTGTCATGTTATTAACGTGCCACAACTGAACTGCAAACGCCCCGCAAATGCCTGCCAGAGCATCACCATACACTTGAATGGGAGTCTTTGAAAGGCTTCAAACTCCTCCAGACTCAACATGAGGCTTCAATTTTATAATAATGTGAACAGCACTGTGTGCCATCAATAAAATCATTTGCATAGGCATTTGAGGAGCGTTAACAACATCCCTTAAATGCCTGCTTTCCGTGCCAGTGTGAACTAAGCCAAATACCAGCACCAGCGGGTTGCAATGTCCTGGCAACCCCAAAGCAATCCTGAAATATGTGTGTGGATGCTTAGATGTGTGGCTGAGACCAGTTTGGATGCAATGCCCATGCAGGCTAGTTTATGGTTTCTGGAAAACACATAACAAAGGTATTTTACTGATTTCATGGGTTCCTGATGACGTAATCCAGAAAAGAAAAGATCTGAAGACCATCACAGAAATTGTCCAGACTGGAAACCATTTTGTGATGACAGTGACCACAGGGCCCAGTGTCCTACGCAATGATTCACAGTCAGTGAGGAGGTTGAACTGGATTCACCGACTCATGGGAAAGTTACGGTAAGAACACCAATAGGAGGAGTTGTTAGAGGATGAAATGGTAATATTAACTTGTAGTTTTAGATAAAACTGAGCATCAAAATATCACAGTGTACTGGAACCTTGTTAGAAACACAATATTGTTTCTGTTTCAGAAAGGAAAGAACGTAAAAACTCCATGCCTATAGTGTCCTTGCGGGATTGAAACCCCGGACTTTAAAGCCTCGTTCACACCATGGTGCAGAGATGTCAGTTTTTCTGCAATCGCGCAACAAAATCAGTTGTTCTCTATGTGCCCTGTTCACACCACAACACTGGTATCACATGCAGTTTTTTTCTGAGCAGGAATCTGCAACATGTATAAAACTCATTGAAGCATGTATGAAAAATGTCTCTGCAAATGAAATCTGCAGGTCCGTTTCCATCAGTTTTTCTGCATGTATGGTGTGAACGTGGCCTAAAGCCTGACAATGTGGAATGAGATGCGTATCCTTACGCTCCATCTGGCCAATTGATGAATCTAAAATATAACCTTTAATGAGAGATATATAAAATGTATGCTGAGTTGTAATTAATGCCTATTGGAGTGGAATGTACTGCGCACAACAGTATGACTGGAGACCATTACAATTGTTTACCTTCCATCCAAATGGTTAATAACACCAGACAAGATCAAATACCATACCGTTTTAGATGAAGTGACGGCATAAAGAAGACACCGTAGTTTGATCATAAACCTATCAGATGGAATATATCATCTCTATTATGGAGATAAAGTTACCCAATGGACATGGAACAAAACAACAGAACAATCGAGTATTTTTAATGCTTGTATACAGAGTTTGTTTTCTGTTCCATAAACTACTTTTATTCACTTGCAATGTGCCTTTGAATTGGTTAGCAACTTTGACTACTCCTGCTAAGATCTCTCCTCTTCTGGGAATGTCTAATTACTATGTGTGCTGGCCCAGCTCCTCTACCCCTCCTCTCTCTTTCCTACATAACCCTTTATGTAGCAGCTGGCTGAGGAGTGAAGGGGAATACTATAGAGCAGGGGTGTCAAACTTGCAGCCCTCCAGCTGTTGCAAAACTACAAGTCCCATCATGCTTCTACCTTTGGGAGTCACACTTGTAACTGTCAATCTTGCAATGCCTCATGGGACTTGTAGTTTGGCAACAGCTGGAGGGCCACCAGTTTGACACCTGGGCTTTTGGCTGTCTATACAAAGGAAGCTTCTATCAGTAAATAAAAGGCAGACATTACATTAAATGCACATATATTCTTAAGAGATTTATTATTTAAATGGTGACAAGGTCTCTTTAACAAGTTTATTTAACCTAAGTTTTTTGATGGCAGAGCAAAGCCTGTACAAACCAAAGTAAAAGGCTGGGAAGATCACATATAATGCTGAAGAAGCAGCTAATGTCCTTCTTGTCTACACTGATTTCTCCACTGTACGTTGGAGGCATCAATGGCTGTCTCATAGGCTGGACTTCAGACGTCTGTCTTTGTTCATCTTCATTATGAAGATGAAACGTGGCTGGGTCTTCCAACATGACAATGATCCCAAACATACTGCCCAGGCAACGAAGGAATGGCTTCGTAAGAAGCATTTCAAGGTCCTGGAGTGGCCTAGCCAGTCTCCAGATCTCAACCCCATAGAAAACCTTTGGAGGGAGTTGAAAGTCCGTGTTGCTCAGCGACAGCCCCAAAACATCACTGCTCTAGAGGAGATCTGCATGGAGGAATGGGCCAACATACCAGCAACAGTGTGTGCCAACCTTGTGAAGACTTACAGGAAACGTCTGACCTCTGTCATTGCCAACAAAGGATATATAACAAAGTATTGAGATGAACTTTTGATATTGACCAAATACTTATTTTCCACCATAATTTGCAAATAAATTCTTTCCAAATCAGCCAAAGTGATTGTCTGGATTTTTTTTCTCATTTTGTCTCTCATAGTTGAGGTCTACCTATGATGCCAATTACAGGCCTCTCTCATCTTTTTAAGTGGGAGAACTTGCACAATTGGTGGCTGACTAAATACCTTTTTGCCCCACTGTGTGTGTGTGTGTGTGTGTGTGTGTGTGTGTGTGTGTGTGTGTGTGTGTGTGTGTGTGTGTGTGTATATATATATATATATATATAATTTGTCTGTGAAATACAGTTATATTCATTCTGTTATTTAAAAAAAAGGAATTTATTGAAAAGAAAAAAACATGAATCTGTACTATTTTTGTTTTTTTACTATTCCAGGCTGTCGTTAATCTAGTGGATGGCAAGCTGGTTGCGCAGCTTAAGGAGGTCCTCTCAGTCACTGAAGTCTCCGGAGATCTTCTCATCTCTGTAAGGATAATATGCTTCTTCTACCTGAACACCAAATGTACATTTAGGGATCATGCATAGAAAACGGTCGAACCTTATTTTTTAAACTGGGGGAACAGCCAGTAGCAACCAGTGTCAGTGGAGTGAAATACCAAACTAATGAATTGAGATATGATCAAGAATATGTATATATTGCACACATGAATACCGTCATCTGCATCATTAATGTACGTGTTCCAAAAATGATAATTGTTGTATCTTAGTGCACGCTTTTGAAACAAATCAGCTGGCTGCAGATTGAGAGAGAAATGTAAAATAACAAAAAGTAGAATATTCCTTTAAGTAATTTTATTTGAAGGTCTTGTGCAAGCAGCTGTAAATTATGCTTGTTGCTGGGGTGCCACGGAGCCACAGCTAAAGTGTACGTTTGCCCGTTGAGATTTATAGAAAACCGCAAGACCCCTAGTAACCCATTTTGTAACGGGGCTTGCAAATGGCTGTGGGATGGTGCCAAGAGGCACAAGTCCCTGCCATGCTTCTTCTTGCTACCAGAACAACAACCCTCCTGCTATATCCTAAGGAAGAAATGTCCACACAAAAAGTTAGGATTGCTGCGTTTTACTGATGTTACTTTAAGATGGCATTACAGTCACATCATGTGGACATACTATCCAGGGTCACTTGACAGCATATTGTCAATCACATATAGTGGACGAACCGCAGCAGTCACATGAGGAAGCAGCACACAGTACACTTTAGTATGCCATCTTCCCTACTTAGTCCTTTTCCTCCCGAGGTCATCAGTACTCTTGTTCTGGTTTGCCTTAGGCTGTCGGTATCCAGCTCACTGCTCCTTACAGGTAGCCTTCCTGAGACAGGACCACTGCACTCAACTCTGGCTTGGGCACATCTTCTACCAGGTCTTCCAAGGGAATAGCCTCTCCAAGGAACACTTGGCCTGGCCTAAAAGGCCTTTTGCAGCCTCTCTAGCCTCCCCATAAGAGTCAGGATTACTAAAGCCAGCTCTTCTGGGTGCAGGTCTACATTTCCCTGTCCTCCAGCCTTGTCCAGAGCCTCCACTTGCTGACTACATCTGACTGAAGGTGGGATCTCTATCTCCAATGCCCCAACTGCACTAGGGCTGCTCCCAACCAGGCTTATATGTGGGCACTGACTCATCCAATACATCACTACAGGAGGGTTCTAGCTAAAAGGGGCTTAGCACCTGATGACACTATTCTCTGTAACCAGACACTATTCATGAACAGAGCCACTTCGTGGCAGACTAGCTAAGTGCACCTGCTTACACTTTTACTAAGGTTTTGCTTTATGTAGTTCCCCACGGAGAACATTTTTGCTAGGCCTCATGACATCCTGGTTTATTCAGAATATACATTGTAAAACCATGGTTGTGAACAAATAATGTACACATGTACAGTTGCAAGAAAAAGTATGTGAATTATTATTATGTGCAGTTTTGCATGAATTGGGCATAAAATGTGCTCTGAACGTCATCTAAGTCATAACAATAGAAGAACACAGTCTGCTGAACATAATACTACACAAACATTAGATGTCACCATGGTTTAATTGCACATAACATGTAAACATTCACAGTGCAGGGAGGAAAAAGTATGTGAGGCCCTAGCTTAATGACTTCTCCCAGAGCTAATTGGAGCCAGGAGTGAGCCTACCTTGACTCCAATCAGTGTGATGATATTGGATGTGTTGCTGACAGCTGTCCTGCCCTTAAAAAACACACACCTGTTTTGGGTTTACTGGTTTCAAAAAGCACTGTCTGATGTGAACCATGCCTCGCAGAAAAGAGCTCTCCGAAGACCTACAATCAAGAATTGTTGACTTGCATGAAGCTGGAAAGGGTTACAAAAGTATCTCCAGAAGCCTTGATGTTCATGTGTCCACGGTAAGGCAGACTGTCTACACATGGAGAAAGTTTAGCACTGTTGCTACTCTCCCTAGGCATGCTCGCCCTGTAAAAATGACTGCAAGAGCACAGTGCAGAATGCTGCATGAGGTAAAGAAGAATCCCAGAGTGTCAGCTAAAGACCTACAGAAATCTCTGGCACATGCTAACATTTTTGTTGACACATCTACAATAAGGAAAACATTAAACAAGAATGGAGTACATGGGAGGACACCACGGAGGAAGCCATTGCTGTCCAAAAAGAATATTGCCGCACGTTTGAAGTTTGCAAAAGAGCACCTGGATGTTCCACAGCACTACTGGCAAAATATACTGTGGACAGATGAAACCAAGATTGAGATGTTTGGGAAGAACACAACACTATGTGTGGAGAAAAAAAGGCACAGCACACCGACATCAAAACCTCATCCCCACTGTAAAACATGGCGGAGGGAGCATCATGGTTTAGGGCTGCTTTGCTGCCTCAGGGCCTGGACGGATTGTTGTCATTGATGGGAAAATGAATTCCAGAGTTTATCAAGACATTTTGCAGGAAACGTACGACCGTCTGTCCGCCAACTGAAGCTCCGCAGAGGATGGGTGATGCAACGGGACAATGACCCAAAGCATACAAGTAATTCAACAAAACAATGGCTGCAACAGCACAGAATACGCCTTCTGGAGTGGCCCAGTCAGAGTCCTGACCTCAACCCGATTGAAATGCTGTGGCATGACCTTAAGAGAGCGATTCACACCAGACATCCCAAGAATATTGCTACACTGAAACAGTTTTGTGAAGAGGAGTGGTCCAAAATTACTCCAGATCGTTGTGCAGGTCTGATCTGCTACTACAGGAAACGTTTGGTTGAGGTTATTGCTGCCAAAGGTGGTCAACCAGTTATTAAGTACAAAGGTTCACATACATTTTCCTCCCTGCACTGTGAATGTTTACATGTTATGTGCAATTAAACCATGGCAACATCTAATGTTTGTGTAGTATTATGTTCAGCAGACTGTGTTCTACTGTTGTGACTTAGATGACGTTCAGAGCACATTTTATGCCCAATTCATGCAAAACTCCATGTAATCCCAAGGGGTTTACATACTTTTTCTTGCAACTGTATGTGTTTGTTTCTTTCTTTCAGATTTTGACTTACAAAGGAATTGTCTACAAGACAGTTGGCAACAGACTCCAGTAGAAGAGCAGCTTCTATCTGTTCAACAGTTAACCAAATATAATAAATATCATGATGAAAATAATAAAGTTCTCCTGCCTATCAATAGAAGTTTCTTGGAGGGTCAAGTGCTGACTGGTCCTCAGCTGTTTCCCCTGTGTCAAGAGGAGGGGTTGGCTCTGAGGAAGAGGCAAGTCCTCAAAACGCATTAGCCAGTTGGAAGTCCACAGTTCCCATTGTGGACAGACACGCAGTGCAGATCGGACAGAGCTGTTCCTTTATGATGTGCCTTTGAGTGTATTGCCATTTTGTGGGTACAATACCTACTTTTATTAAATACATTTTTTAAGGTAATGCACTAGGCCAGTGCGCCCTCTGTTTGTTTCTTGCTTTATTCACTACATTTGGACTCCCCCGGTCTTTTGAGGACAGCAAGGCGTGCATATTCCAGGACATTCAGGATGTGGTCATAATCTGTACTTCGCCCATCCTCTGGAACTCTCTACCCCAATCCATCAGACTGTCACCTTCCCTCCTCGCCTTCAGGTGCACCCTGAAAACCCATCTCTTCAGGGAAGCCTACCCCACCCTCACCTAATTGCTGATCTACACTCCTCCTACTACTCCATCCCCCACAGCCACTTCCTCCTGTACCACTATCCCCTCCCTCCTAGATTGTAAGCTCGAAAGAGCAGGGCCCTTGAACCCCTCGTGTTTTGTCTTGTTACTGTATTGTCTCATGTACTGTCCCCCACTATAATGTACAGCGCTGAGCAAACGTTTTGGCGCTATATAAATAATGTATAATAATCCCTAAGCGCAGGAGTATCTGGGTTTGCTGTTCCTTTACTGTTGTTTCCCGTGTCCTGTGCTATTCTTGTATGATTCCCTTGTTTCTGACCTAGCTTCGGATTCTGCTCCTGACTTGTTTCTAAGTTCCTAACCCAGCTCTGCTCATGAATCGGTACCTCGCTGCCCACCTGTTGATGACCCTGGCTATTCCTGTGACCACGCTCCTGTCTCTGATTCCGGCTTCCAGTCCTGCTCAAGTGCCTGCCTGCCTGCCTGGCTGTTTGCTGTACAAATTCTGTACACCATTGAGTGTTCCTGCTTCAAGTCTACCACTCATCCTGAACCTGCAGTGCAAGTGGAGTGCCCCTTTAATCTGGATTGGATTCCGGAGCATAGCTACCATTTCTGAACTGATGGTCCGCCAGTCTCTTCGGGAATGCATCCCCAACTGCAAGTTCTGTCAACATCTGCTGACACTTTTGTTCCTTCTGTCCCTCGGTACCCTCTGTTCCAATGCCAGTGGGATCTGGGCTGGAGATACAAGTGAGGCAGACCTCGTCATTTCCGTCCCCTATCAAGTACCAAGTATACAGATCAATAAAGTAAGAGTAAAGTCAGAACTTCTTATCTGAAAACTTGTTTTGAGTCTGCAATGAATTGAGGGTCAATGGTCAGCATGACAGCCAGACAGTTACCATTTCTAGGAGAGGTCAGCAATGGCAGTTTCTGCATTCCTCTCACTAAAAGGGTTCCTTTAAGAGCCATTATATTGGAGAATTTAAGAATGTTAAAGGGTTGTGTGTCTTCTATATGATTAGCCATCACCTGAGTGACATGGATACATACAGTAAAGTTAGGTGTTATTGACAGTCTTTGTTGATATAGAGTAAAGGTGACTTGTGTAAGCCATTTCACATAGGAAATGTCCTTGCTTTTATGAATTTCTTTTAGAAGTGTCAGACCAACTGTAAATCATGTCTGCCTCTTGCCCCTGTACTATGTTTAAGTACATCTTCTAGCCACCGTGCCATCTGACCAAAATCTCCAACTAAAGCTTCAAAAAGTCCTGTGAAAAGCTGACACTTTATTCTAACAGTATCAGGTGATTATGTTTTTATTGAGCCGGGAAACACATTATTTTCAGGTTACTTGTCCCATTCTCAAAGTCCCATAGGCTGACTATTGATCTTGTAATCTAAAACAAGTGTAATTGAGCTGAACTGATAAAAGCAACTGGATAAAAGAAAAAACAGGAAGAATGTGAATGGAAGGTTAAAAGATAATAACGTGAGAATACAGAGAGAAGTACAGAGTACAGAATAGAGAGGAAGCAGGCAGACTTGGAAAACAGAAATGTTCCAGCCTGATTTGCCAGCAGATGACAGGACATAGTGGACTTCTTGTTTCATGAAAATCAAAGATCTTTTATAAATGTGACAGTTATTCTGGAATTGTCACTGGAAGCAAGAGGCAGACCCCAACTGGCCTGAATCTAGCTCAAGCTGCCATTGACCCTTCTCAAATCTTTAGGTACACCAACACTCTCAGCTCTGGGCAGGTTTTGTGCTCTCTTCCAAAATTTGTTTTCACAAGTTAACACATCAGAGGGACCAGAAGTCACTTGAAAAATTTTCGCAAAGCAGACAGATCTAAAATTTGTTCACAGCCTTCCAAAATTATCAGGCCTGGGCAGGGGCGAACTGACCATTCGGGCACTGCCCAAGGGTCCGGGGTCAGTAGGGGGCCCCATGAGATGCCCCTGGTACCGTTCATTGGCTTTTTCATAGGAGTTTTTGAGTGTGGGCAAGGACACGGGGCCGCATGATCCCCTATTGCCCGGGGGCCCCATGAGTTTTCAGTCCGCCCCTGGGTCTGGGTAATGATCAGCTAATATATGCTGAAGTGTTTCAAAAACTGTAGTCATGCCCTGCAGAACTGAAGATGTGTGTGAAGTACAGTCCATGGCAAAAATACAGTCATGGACAAAAATATTGGCACCCCTGTATTTCTATCAGATAATGCACTACTTTGCACAGAAAATTATTGCAATTACAAATGTTTAGGCATTCTCATATTTATTTCTTTTGTTTGTATTGGTATGGCACAAAACAGTGGAGAAATGACTGCTACTGTCTACTACTGTTGTCGGCTAGTGCCAAACACAAGCAAACATCTCAGGTTGATAAGCAGACTGGATGGGTCTCCACTCCAATGGAGAACTGAGGCTTCATGCACACTGGGGCTTTTGTAAATGCTCTTCTCTTGACAGGAGGAAAGCAGCTTCAAAAATGCTCCAAAGCCTTATTTTTGCAAATGTGTTTAGGCGTGTCAGGCACTTGGGCGTTTATTCATTTAATTGACCAGAATATAAATTTATTCTGGCCACTGAAATGAAAAAAACGATTGGGGGGGGGGGGGGCATAGGTTGAGTTCCCGCATGTATTTGCTGAGCAAAAAAAGCCCTGTGTGGATATATTCTATATTTGCAGAGCGGTGCAGGATGGGTCAATATTGCATTTAGCAGCTGCGTTACCAGAAGACGGCTTCGGCTAACGGTTCCAGAAGAGGTATCTAGGATTAAGCAGCACTTCCCACCAGCTCCAAACACCAGAGGATTTACAATAACCAAGGAGCCTACCCATGCATGGTCCTACTCCTGCTCAGGAACTTTTCCCTATGTTTTCCATTCTCTCTCTCTCTCTCCCCCCCCCTTCCTCCCTCCCCCTGTCCCTTACCATTCACTTGCCAGAAGCATGCCAAAGTGGTGCAGGTTCTCTTATTTAAAAAGGTTCCCTATTCCAAATTGTTGACATTACTACATAACCTGTATGCTTTAGCAAACATTGTTAGGTGTGCAGTTTTTTTTTTTTTGAATGATTGGAATGATTGATGGGTTTGTCAGTTGTCTGACTATTTCACTAGTGTCTGTTTGGGGTCATAGGAAATGTCCCATATTGAATGCTTAGCACCATCGAAGCTGCTTCTGTGCTGTGAAGGTTTGCAAGTGAGAAACTAACCATTTTTATCACAAGAAGTAATGTCATTGTGCTTAGCATAACTAGGGCACATCAAGGCCTCCATTAATGTTGTAAAGCAATGACATCACCCTATTGCTGATCAAAGAGATTACAGCAGACACTTATATGGAGAACTGATGGAAGAGGTGACAAAGTTTCTCTCCGACTCTCCGCAGGAACACAATATCTCCTTCTGAGATGGCTTTTTGTGGAACCCATGAGCTGCAGTCACAGGAGAAGGTTGAGCCTTTCATGAGAGCCATTTGTAATACCAAAAGGTTCTTAACCGTTTCAATACCGTGCAATTTTACACCTTCCTGCCCAGGCCATTTTTCAGGTTTCAGCGCTCTCACACTTTGAATGACAATTCCGCGGTCATACAACACTGTACCCAAACTAAAATTTTATCATTTTCTTCACACAACTAGAGCTTTCTTTTGGTGGTATTTAACCCCTTCACGCCTCAGGGTAAAACAAATCTAAATGCCTAAGCACAATTCTGCAACGTTGACGTGTTAGTAAAACCGTACATATCGTCACAACTACTTTGTACATCCAGGTGGATTATACCTTGTTTTTTTCAGGACAAATTGGGCTTTCATTTGGTGGTAAATGGTCATGGATAGCTCCTAATTTTTTTTTATTATTAAAGGAAAACTGGGCCAAAATAGTAAAAAAAATCATTTTTTTAAATTTAACTGTGTGTTTCTTGTTACGACTATAACCTACCACCAAAGAACAACTCAAAATACATTCTCCAGTTCTTGACGATCGCAGCGATACCATATATGTGTATGTTATTTGTTGTATGTACCCGTAGTACAGTCCAGAAACAACAGTGCGCATTTTGGTTTTGTCTTATTTTTATATGTAAAACACACTGTCACTGACATTGACATTAACACTAACTGACACTGATACCAATTTTTTTTTTAAATCCTGACCTTTGACCCTGACCTTTGCCCTTGACCCTGACCTTTGACCCTGACCTTGACCCAGACACTAACCCTGGTACTGAACTAGATCAAACCTTGATCTAGGTATTTTTCTTTATTTTTCTTTTATTTTTTAATATTTATTTATCTTTTTTTTTTTTTACAAACTTTTTTTTTTCTCTCTCTGTGTCAGGAGTTCGAGAGATACAATGTATCTCTCTTCTCCATTCATAGAGAGAGAGAAAACAAGGGGGCCGGGCTGCACAGTGATTGATCACTGTGATAGCCAATCAGAGGCTATCACAGCGATCACGTGACCCGGAATCGGGAGTCCCGGGTCCCGATCGTTAGAACGGGACCCGGGGCTCTCAGTGACACCGCGGTCTTGGTGCTGGGAGCGCGCCGAGCGGCGCGCTCCCAGCACAAAGACAGGTACGCAAATATGCGGCCCCACGGAAAAAAGCCCAGGTCCGTGAGGCCGCATATTTGTGTTACGTCGGCGTCAAGGGGTTAATCACCGCTGGGGTTTTTATTTTTTGCTAAATTAACAAAAAAAGACCAAAAATTTTGAAAAAAAAACACATTTTTCTTTGTTTCTGTTATAAAAGTTTACAAATAAATAATTGTTCTTCATAAATTTAGGCCGAGATGTATTCTACTACATTTCTTTGGTAAAAATAACCCAAATTAGGATGTATTTTTTAGTTTGTAGGAAAGTTATAGAGTTCACAAACTATGGTATAGATCTGAATATTGATCAATCCTGAAGTACTGACAGCCAATCTAATTTCTTACCATAGTAACATTGTACTACTTTGGGGAAGTGATCAATATTTTTTTTTTTTTTTTTTTTACACAATTTGCTTATAGCAAAGAATTACTTTGCTATAAGCAAGCATTTACCTGAATGAAATCGATTCATTCAGCTTTTTCTTTTTTTTTTTTTGTGCTTAGCTGTGATTTGGTCACAGCTAATCACATGACATGTGCATGTGATTAGCTGTGACCATTCACAGCTAGGCACTAGTATACAATGGATGGCATCATGAATGAAGCCATCCATTGTATACAACTGTCATGTGACCTGCTGTGATTGGTCACAGCAGGTCACATGGTACCAGCAACGGGAGCCGGTACTCGGATCTGTCATCGGCCGTGTCCGAGGTGCACGGCCGGTGACAGATCGCACTGCTGCGCCGCTATGCATTAGCGCAAACGGCGCATGTGCGGGAGCACGCCAAATGGCGTGCACCCGGAATGGAGAGACACATCTGAACCCGCCAAACGGCCATTGGCCGGGCGGCTAATGGTTAAACTCCAGAAATATTTAGCTGGCCATACACTAGTAGAATTTTGTTCAAAAATGTTCATTGTAAGAACATTAGTTTGATTTTCTACCGTCAAGACAACATTCATTTTCGACTACAGTGACTAGAAAATTCAGAGGAGCAGAATGGAAAGTTTTTCTCAAACTAGCAAATTTCTAATAGACTGGTTTTTATCCATTGTCCATTAATTTCAAAATCAAATGTTAAAAGTAAAAATGTTTTTTGAAGTACAGGCGGTCCCCAGGTTACAAACAAGATAGGTTAAGTTGAATTTGTGTGTAAGTTGGAACAGGCACATTGAAGTGTAACTCCAGCCCAACAATTTTTTTAAGATTTCACCTCACTTTTTGTTCCTGTGACAATTGGATTTTGACAATTTTGGGTTGTCATGGAAACAAGGATAGGTGATAAAGCTTCAGTGGAGACACCTTTTTTCCCCACCATAATTCTTACAGGACTGAAGGGGTAAATTTCCTCTCACTTCCTGTTGTCTCTCTCTGTTTGCAAGTATGAGCTGTATGTAAGTCGGATGTACTTTTGAACAACAGTCATCACATCATCAAATGCACTGAATACTTGTACGAATTTGTGTATGAACGTTCGTTCGAAAATCTATTAACTTTATTTGTATGTTTTCATTAAGCTGCATGTGAAATGTAGTAGAAAACAAACACACAGACTGAAATTGACGTTGTTAGCTGCAGCCTCTTTGGTTATAGTTCTAGTTGGTAAAGCGTTTTGCAGCTGCATTTTTTTTTATGTTTTTCCATTTGGTTTCTACAAGTTGGAAATGCAACAGAGTCAGCATTGTTGAAAAAAACTTTAGGCATGTTAATGATCAGTTCACATTTTGTTGCATGTTTATCAGGCGTTCATCATTGGTATCACTGAAATCTATTGGGCCCCAAAACACATGATCATGCCCCAACGAAGCTCCAGTACTTTTTCTGAGCATTGAGCGACAGCTCTTTGCTTGGATGTGAATGGACACAACAGAAGAACATGGAGGTCTGGTGTTGAGCAATTAGTTCCTTCTGAAAACACACTTCAAATCATTGTGAAGCCCTCTTTTGGAGGGTGGGGGGGGGGGGGTATGAGAAATGGCACTAAACCTATAGATAAATAGTAGAACCAGAACCTTCACTAAGTGATAGAGTGGGTTTAGTTATAAAGTTGGCAGTGCCTCCACCCAGGACAGGGCCTTTGTGAACAGAGGGGATTCCCATCCTGGGAAATTAACCAGTAATCTAATCAAAGTAATTGAGAACACAGGAACTACTGCAACCAGCATATACAGG
This sequence comes from Staurois parvus, assembly GCF_062004578.1. Taxonomy (NCBI): domain Eukaryota; kingdom Metazoa; phylum Chordata; class Amphibia; order Anura; family Ranidae; genus Staurois; species Staurois parvus. The sequence goes on along the minus strand of NW_028318991.1, from coordinate 356,714 downwards.
TGAAACTCAAAAAATTTGAATATCGTGCAAAAGTTCATTCATTTCAGTAATGGAACTTAAAAGGTGAAACTAATATATGAGGTAGACTCATTACATGCAAAGCAAGATGGTTCAAGCCGTGATTTGTCATAATTGTGATGATTATGGTTTACAGCTCATGAAAACCCCAAATCCACAATCTCAGAAAATGAGAATATTGTGAAAAGGTGCAATATTCTCGGCTCAACGTGTCCCACTCTAATCAGCTAATTAAGCCATAACACCTGCAAAGGGTACCTGAGCCTTTAAATGGTCTCTCAGTCTGGTTCAGTAGGAATCACAATCATGGGAAAGACTGCTGACCTGACAGTTGTGCAGAAAACCATTATTGACACCCTCCATAAGGAGGGAAAGCCTCAAAAGGTAATTGCAAAAGAAGTTGGATGTCCCCAAAGTAATGTATCAAAGCACATTAATAGAAAGTTATGTGGAAGGGAAAAGTGGAAAAAAAAAGGTGCACAAGCAGCAGGGATGACCGCAGCCTGGAGAGGATTGACAGGAAAAGGCCATTCAAAAGTGTTGGGGACTTTCACAAGGAGTGGACTGAGGCTGGAGTCAGTGCATCAAGAGCCACCACACACAGATGGATCCTGGACATGGGCTTCAAGTGTTGTATTCCTCTTGTCAAGCCGCTCCTGAACAACAAACAACGTCAGTAGCGTCTTACCTGGGCTAAAGAAAAACAGACCTGGTCTGTTGCTCAGTGGTCCAAAGTCCTCTTTTCTGGTGAGAGCAACTTTTGCATCTCATTTGGAAACCAAGGACCCAGAGTATGGAGGAAGAATGGAGAGGAACACACTGCAAGATCCTTGAAGTCCAGTGTTAAGTTTCCACAGTCAGTGTTGATTTGGGGAGCCATGTCATTTGCTGGTGTTGGTCCACTGTGCTTCATTATGTCCAGGGTCAACGCAGCCGTCTACCAGGAGATTTTGAAGCACTTCATGCTTCCTTCCACAGACAAGCTTTATGGGGATGCTGACTTCATTTTCCAGCAGGACTTGGCACCTGCCCACACTGCCAAAAGCACCAAAACCTGGTTCAATGACTGTGGGATTACTGTGCTTGATTGGCCAGCAAACTCGCTTGACCTGAACCCCATAGAGAATCTATGGGGCATTGCCAAGAGAAAGATGAGAGACATGAGACCGAAACAATGCAGAGGAGCTGAAGGCCGCTATTGAAGCATCCTGGTTTTCCATAACACCTCAGCAGTGCCACAGGCTGATAGCTTCCATGCCACGCCGCATTGAGGCAGTAATTGCTGCAAAAGGGGCCCAAACCAAGTACTGAGTACATATGCATGCTTATACTTTTCAGAGGTCCGATATTGTTCTATGTACAATCCTTGTTTTATTGATTTCATGTAATATTCTAATTTTCTGAGATTGTGGATTTGGGGTTTTCATGAGCTGTAAGCCATAATCATCACAATTATGACAAATCACGGCTTGAACTATCTTGCTTTGCATGTAATGAGTCTATCTCATATATTAGTTTTACCTTTTAAGTTGCATTACTGAAATAAATGAACTTTTGCACGATATTCTAATTTTTCGAGTTTCACCTGTAATAGTAACCATGAGTATATTGATGTACATCAGTATGGAAATATGAGCTCTGTGCAGGAAAATATTAATAGTTCATACTGTACATCCAATCAATGTGTAAACCGGTAATATCAACAAAGGGTCCAACAGGAGTTCTGGTGGAATTGTGCACATATGCCCAGTATACAGTTATTAATAAAGTCACCTCCAAACAAATGTTGCAACAAAGTCCAATTGCAGGGGCCCCTGAGGATGGTTGCGATGCTCCAGCTGCGCTGGCTGTCTTGTCATTGAAGAACTAAAGACAGGATAAGTGATGATGGGGAGATCCTCCAATCGCTGTCCAAGCAATCTGGAAAGCAGCTTCTCACCACTAGATACTGTGGTGTGACAATGGAAATCAGTCAGCCTATCCACTCTGCTTCCTAGTCCCTAGTAAACTTCTAATCTGCCATGCAGCTGAACCTCTAACTACCTATGGGCCATCGTTTGACAACCTGGCTTTAGCCAATGCCGGTTACTAGGCTCTGAGCTAAAACTAGCTATGGAATCCCAAGCAAGAAGAGGCAGAGTTAATTAAAATAACAGGTGCTGCATATAAATGTAGCGCTACCCTCATAAGGGCCCCTGTAAGAAATGGGACCCCAAAGGTTGCCCTGACCTTTAAAAGCCACCCGACACTTCTGACAGCCTGGGTTCAGACATAATGCACACAGGAAACGGTTGCACAGGCACTTGAATGCAGTAGTGTAATTGAGTATTTACTAAGAATTATTCAGTCAGTAAACATTTATGAGGATACCTCTTGAAGTGAACACCTTACTGGAAACTCAAACTGTGAATACGTGTGAACTTGGCAGAGCTAAACACAATAAGTCATACAGGGTTTCACATATGGTCAGTAAGGGGTCTCTGACTTTAGGTAGAGAAAGGGAAGATGAAGACTTTATGTGTCAGCCTGCTCCCTCAGAATCCTGATGCCACAGGCCCTGAATACATCACACTCTGTATATTAAATATATGAGCTATGCTACGAACAGCTTTAAACAGAGTCCCCCTTTAACATATGTACAGAGATAAGTACAGAGTCTTGGAATTGAGAAGTATAAAGGAGAGTCCTGGTGGAAAAGATGTCCTGGGTCTTCAGCTAGCTCAATAAGGGCAATGGTGACCAGCAATATTAGTTATCTTCTGTAGATGCTTCCAGGTAAAGACCTCAAACTTGTAAGCAGGTGTGAGGTATAAAGTTTCTGCATGCAGTGTCCCTTAGTGAAGAGTGTACACAATGTATGCTTCTGCCCGTTCACCAATTCTGATGATACTACGGCTCAAGGATTGGGGGTGTCCTGGGAAGCTCCTGCAGAGTCTCTAGGCGCCAACACTGAAATGAGGTGCGTGCACGATCTTACCGACCCGGGTCTGCTTTGCATATGCTGGTGACTCTGAACAGAACAAATGTCTCTCCAACAAGCATGCGGTATCGCAGTGTATGTTGCTTTGTTCCTCTGCTCTCAGCATTCCTGGCAGCAATCTTCCTTTCTCTGAACAGGATCAGTGTCTTGGACACGATCAGCTTCACTTAGCTGCAGCTCTGGTTACTGATGGATGTTCTCACACCTGGATGCCATCAGATTCTCTGCTCACACAGCTCCTGCATTCACCATCCTCCAAAACATGACTGCTGTCTCTCTCCTTCCTGTTCTCTAAACTCTGTGTGAAAAACCCCACCTCTTCATGAATATAGAAATATCTATGCAGTCTGAGGCTGTGTTAGGAAAACAGTGGCATCTTGTGGCTAAACCGCAGAATGTCACTCCAGAACATTTAATTTACTCCACACAATTTACTGCACACAGTGTTCAAACAATGAGAGCTGTTTCCCCATCTCACACTTCTGACCCTGGGCCCTCGGGCAGTGCCCGAGTTTCCATATGGTCATTTTGCCCCTGACTGTATTTATGTACTCCAGACTGACATCCATCCATCAAAGCACTTTGATATTTCCATAACTCCATCCTACTGCTTGCAGAATCAGGGCTGACAGCACTTGAGAGGGGTACTGAGGCAGGGTACTGCAATTTGTTTCAGGTAGCTACATGCAGCACCTTGCTGGCCTCTCCCACCAGCCATGCTCTGCATAGAGACCTAGTAATAATATCAGCATGTCTAAAACAAGTTACGGTATGTACCGTATTTGCCGGCGTATAAGACGACTTTTTGACCCTTGAAAATCTTCTCTAAAGTCGGGGGTCGTCTTATACGCCGGTATACGGCATCTGACACTGTTTAGGGGGGCTGCGGCATTAAGTACAGGGGTGGGCAGGGGCTGATGCCTCTTACCTGGATCCAGTCCCACGACGATCCGGTCCAGGAAGCGCGGCGTCTCCTTCAGTTCGGCCACTGGATGTTCGTGCGGCTGCTTGGCTCCGCCTCCTCACCAATGATTGGCCGCCAGAACTGTAGCTCAGGAAAGGCACACAGGCGGCCAATCACCGGCAAGGGGGTGGAGCCGAGCGGCCCCGCGAAAATCGAGTGCCGGAGCAGCAGGTAAGTGTTCTGTGTAGAGGTGCTGCTACAACCACCTATGCTGGCTGCAGCAGCACCATACGAGAACAGGGTCAGCAAGTCTCAGTGGGAGGAATAGTGCCCCATCATTGGTGTTACTGATACCAATGATGGGGCACTATTCCTCCCACTGACACCAACGATGGGGCACTATTCCTCCCACTGACACCAATGATGGGGCACTATTCCCCCCCCCCCCCACTGACACCAACGATGGGGCACTATTCCACCCCCCACTGACACCAATGATGGGGCACTATTCCACCCCTCACTGACACCAATGATGGGACACCATTCCTCCCACTGACACCAATGATGGGGCACTATTCCTGCCACTGACACCAATGATGGGGCACTATTCCTCCCACTGACACCAATGATAAGGTACTATTCCTGCCACTGACACCAATGATGGGGCACTATTCCTCCCACTGATACCAATGATGGGGCACTATTCCTCCCACTGATACCAATGATGGGGCACTATTCCTCCCACTGACACTAATGATGGGGCACTATTCCTCCCACTGACACCAATGATGGGGCACTATTCCTGCCACTAATACCAATGATGGGGCACTATTCCTCCCACTGGTGTGCATTGGAAGAGGGGTAGTCTTATACGGCGAGTATAGCCCAAACACTACATTTTAGCAGGAAAAGTAGGGGGTCGTCTTATACGCCCAGTCGTCTTATACGCCGGCAAATACGGTAATAAAAATGTAAGGTTTTTTTTTTAATTAGCGCTTTGAATGGGGGGGAGGGCAGGGAAGACAAAATATAAACATTTCAACTTTAAGATTAATAAACTTTAAATTATTTTATTATTTAAAAAAAGAAGCTTCTCGTGAGATTGGGCGGGATACTCAGCATTCTCATGATTTTGCTGGCAGGACCATGTGTTATGCTGGATGTAAAATATATGTTTTTCTTTTTCTCTACAGGTGTTTTATTTTTTTTTCTGCTACAGCTGTAATGTGGCACTTGCACATGGAGAGGTGGGCCAGTGTTAGAGAGTTACTGCAAGATCTCCTTATTGTCTGAAATATCGGATTGGTTGTCTGAAATATCGGATTATGTGAGTGAAAATCTAAACGAAGTGCTGGAACATTGTGTTATTAATATAATAACCATTATTAATGCTATAAAAAGGTGAAATACTTGTTCTGGTTGCTGTCGGTTTGTTGGTAATGGTAAGACACCCCAACCGCAGAGTGGGGGCAGAGCTGGTAATGGTTCTCCTTCCAGCAACGTTTGATCGTCCTAAGAATGTCATCGTCCTTAACTGAGCAGGATATCATCATTCCCATCAGCTGTGGAAAATTGGAACAAGATACCAAATATCAGTGAAGCAATATACCAACTGGTTTCAGCAAAAGCGTTTGCTTCAAAATTAATATTTTTTTTTACTTTGAAGCGCAACTCTTGGAAAATCTGAAAATCCTCCCTTGTAATGGGGGTGTGCTTTCACTACTCCTTTAGCCCTGGCTCACATTTGAATGGTAAACACAAATACAACACCTCCTGCGCTCAGAGACCCAGACCAGTGGAGGGCCGATAGATCAATAGTATAAAAATTATAAAGATGTATGGAAGTTCATCACAAACCGATCAAAGGCTGTGCAGCTCCAACACAAAGCTGGGGAAGCTTGATACAAACTGTAGTGAAGAACAAAAACAGAGCGCACCAACCTTGCGCATTACCTCATTAAACAGTTAGTAAATGTATTCATTTTGGAGATATACTCACAAATGTAGTAATAAAACAGGCACATAAAATCCAAAAGTGCATCCTATAATAAGGAGACACATGCGGATCCCATCTGTGGGGGAAATTCTCAGAATGATGCTGACACATTTCGAAGGGGGGGTCCCTTCTTCAAGGATGGGCTGCCATGCCTGCATTTTCTGCACAGAAAAAAGTGCATGCACCTTTTTAAAAACACAGCTGTGGGAAAATTGCATGATCTTTTTGACCATGAGCTTTTCCCACGGTTCCCACGCCAGCAGATGCGCTGTGGGCGGAGATGTGTGAAGGCACCATTCAGAATAAAGGCATCCCTGCGCGTCTTGTAAGAGCTGCGGGTGGTTGCGGGTGTGGGAACAGTAGCAATTCCCACTATCATACCGTTCGAGACCGATCGGAGCCTTCAATGCTTACGTGCCCCAGAGGGGAAATGCGATTTTTGACTTTTTTTTGTCATACCCTGAAGGTGAGCAGGTAATTTCCTCTGGTGACGGGGAGGGTACACTATCTACACTTGGATATTTCTGCACATTTTACTTTCATTCACAGATTGTGTCCTGTTACCCTGCAACGGAATATTTCTCTGGGGGGTTTTCTGTGGACATTTTTGTCTCTTCTTCTGTATATACTTTTGCGATGCACTCTGTTTATCTATTTTTAGGTATTGTGGAATTTGCCTTAGTGTCCAGTTTGCCGTAGTGTCCAATTAGTATCTATTCTTTCTATATTTTGTTTGCTCTGATTTGCTTTTTCTTTTATTGAGTATAACAAGCATGCATTACTTCATATACAGACTGATTTTACTGTTGTGGGCAGGGCGGACTGACAACTTATGGGGCCCCCGGGCAATAGGGGACCATGGGGCCCCTGTGTCCTTGCCCACACTCAAAAAAGCCTATAAAAAAAGGTACCAGGGGCATTTCATGGGGCCCCCTACTGACCCCGGGCCCTCAGGCAGTGCCTGAGTGCTCGAATGGTCAGTCCGCCCCTGGTTGTGGTTTTAGTAACACCTTAAATAATATACGATCCACATTTAATTCCCTATGATATTTTTTCACCACATAAGTCTGGCATTGGGTAGATTACTCTTTACCTGCACAGGATAATCTACATACAAAATCTGACCCACTGAACCTATATTGGGTATGAACGCATTTATCTTCCAATTAGTTAATACATTTGTATGTCACCTGAATACAGTAACATCATTAAAACAGGAGGGATCATTTAATTTTTTTGCCACGGCAGGGAAGTAAAGCATCACAGCTGCAGCTTGTCAATGCTCCTATCCACTGCCTTTGCCAGGTATAGGGAGGGAGGGATAAAAACGCGCTCAACCATGTGCCTCTTCTCCCCCTCCCCCAACCACAAGTGTAAATGAGGCCTAAGACTCTGAAACCACCGGTAGCGTTAGCTGTATAAAGTCCAGAAAATATTTTAACAATTCTGAGCTATGGTATATATGTGTCTACCTAACATAAATAAATGAATCAATTAATTAAACATGAGCAGCCAACACGATATTGCAGGCAACAATACATATAATAGGAAAAAACATAAGGGTGCGGCACTTCAAATATCAATAAATAAACTGAAATAAAATAAATAAAAGTCCAATTTGCATGTGGTGAAGGAAAAATAAATCCCTCTTCATTAGGACACCAATACTGTCATGATGCTTCATATTTGATCAAGAAGATAAGAAGAGTTCACCGTCACCAACGCTCAAAAAATTCAGCCTCTTACCAGACCAAGTGGACCCCCAGTTACAGATGGGTCAAAATGTGCAACAGGAATCCCAAGCACTAAACTGCGGACCTGGATGCTATATGGCTCCAAAAGGATCGAGCTGTCCCCCAGTAGAGAGTGGATAAACATCCGATGAATTGATCCCAAAAAATAAGCAGTAATTCAGATAATAAAAATGTCTCCAAACGTATTGCTTCAAAGGATGGACCTACAGGAAATGAATTCTCCACATAGAGGACAATCGCGATTCTCTGAGGAAGACCCGGGGTGCTCACAGCTCAGCCACTACTGACACCAACAATTTCTACCAACAAAACGGTCCGTCCAGGATTTTCCTCTTGCATTTTTAAGGCGACTTTATACATGTCAGTTTTTCCACGTTCTTTACATTAGTGTTGTTTTGTCGCGTTTAGACACTTTTTTTTTTACACATAAAAAATGTTGGCTCAAAAACACCAGTTTGCTGCGTTTTACTGCATTTACCGGTGTTAGAGCATTTTTACAACTAAAAAACTCCTCTTGAAACCCACTAGTTCTGGGGTTTTTCCAGCCAGAAAATTCCCCTGCCAAAAAACGCTGAGTAAAGCCTATGGGGTTGATTTACTAAAGGCAAATAGACTGTGCACTCTGTAAGTGCAGTTGCTCCAGAGCTTAGTAAATGAGCAGCAGCTCAGCTGACTTCCATCATCCAATCATGTACAAGCAAAAGTACTGGGTTTTTTTTTTAGTTTCTTTGCATGTAAGGCTGGCCATACATTATACAATTTTCTTGAGGTTTTTGATTTACCAAAAAAAACATATAATAGGAGGTCAAAAGTAACAACACTTTCAATTGTATATAATTAGGCTGGTCATACATTATGCAATTTTCTGTCCATTTTCTGCCCAGTTTCCTTTAGATTTACCTTCAACTATGTAGTGCATGGGCCTGCCTAATTGGATACAATTGAAAGTGTTGTTTAGGTTTGACCTCATATATGGTTTTTGGTAAATCTAAAGCAAATTTCTCAAGAAAATTGTATACTGTATGGCCAGCCTTAGGTAGGCTCTTGCACTACATAGTTAAAGGTAAATCTAAAGGGAATTGGGGAGAAATTGGACAGAAAATTGTATATTATATGACCAGCCTAATTGGGTATTCTTGGCAAAGGGAAGCTTTGCCTCATTTTCTAAGCTCTGGAGCAACTGCACTTGCAGAGTGCACAGTCTATTTGCCTTTAGTAAATCAACCCCAATGTGTCACATAGGAAAATTGTCATAGGATAACATGCTGGGGAGTTTACTGGCTGTAAAAAAAAAACACCAAAAACAGCAGCACACACCCAAGGTGCATGAGGCCTGGAAGTCAAAACCATGTAAAAACCAAAATGTTGGCAACCCAGTGAAGTGGATTTACTAAAGACAAATACCGTATTTTCCGGCGTATAAGACGACCCCCTACTTTTCCTGTTAAAATATAGGGTTTGAGCTATACTCGCCGTATAAGACTACCCCTCTTCCAACGCACACCAAATAAAAATGAAAATACATCAGATTTGATTTCAATATGGTATGCTATTTCAGTATGGTATTCCAATGATGGGGCACTATTCCTCCCACTGATACCAATGATGGGACACTATTCCTCCCACTGATACCAATGATGGGACACTATTCCTCCCACTGACACCAATGATGGTGCCCCATCATTAGTGTCAGTGTGTGAGGAATAGTGTCCCATCATTAGTGTCAGTGGGAGAAATAGTGCCCCATCATTAGTCAGTGGGAGGAATAGTGCCCCATCATTGGTGTCAGTGGGAAGAATAGTGCCCCATCATTGGTATCAGTGGGAGGAATAGTGCCCCATCATTGGTGTCAGTGGGAGGAATAGTGTCCCATCATTAGTCTGAGTGGGAGGAATAGTGCTCCATCATTGGTGTCAGTGGGAGGAATAGCGCCCCATCATTGGTGTCAGTGGGAAGAATTGTGCCCCATCATTGGTGTCAGTGGGAGGAATAGCGCCCCATCATTGGTGTCAGTGGGAGGAATAGCGCCCCATCGTTGGTATCAGTGGCGGGAAAAGTGCCGCATCATTGGTATCAGTGGGGAGAATAGTGCCCCATCATTAGTGTCAGTGGGGGGGGGGGGAATAGTGCCCCATCATTGGTGTCAGTGGGGAGGAGGAATAGTGCCCCATCGTTGGTGTCAGTGGGGAAGGAACAGTGCCTCATCGTTGGTGTCAGTGTGGAGGAGGAATAATGCCTCATCGTTGGTGTGAGTGGGGGAGGAATAGTGCCTCATCGTTGGTGTGAGTGGGGGAGGAATAGTGCCCCATCGTTGGTGTCAGTGGGGGAGGAACAGTGCCCCATCGTTGGTGTCTGTGTGGAGGAGGAATAGTGCCCCATCGTTAGTGTCAGTGTTGGAGAGGAATAGTGCCAAGAGTGTCACAGCATGGTGCTGCTGCACACTTACTGGCCGCTCCCTCACTTCGATTTTCGCGGGGCCACTTGGCTCCGCCTCCTCGCCGGTGATTGGTCACCTGTGTGCCTTTCCAGTGCTGGCGTCCAATCACCGGTGAGGAGGCGGAGCCGAGCGGCCGAACTGAAAGAAGGAGCAGCCGCGCTTCCTGGACCGGATCATCGTGGGACCGGGACCGGAGCCAGGTAAGGTACAGCAGCGCCCTGCTCGCCCCAGTACTTAATGTCCCTTCTGCCACCGCGCCGCCCCACGAAAAAGTGCTGCCCTGAGACCGGCTCGCCGTATAAGACGACCCCCGACTTTTCATAAGATTTTCATGGGTTAAAAAGTCGTCTTATACGCCGGAAAATACGGTAGACTGTGCATTTTACAAGTGCAGTTGCTCCAGAGCTTAGTGAATGAGGGGAAGCTCTGCTGACTTCCATCATCCAATCATGTGCAATCAAAAATGCTGTTTTTTATTTTCCTTGCATGTGATTGGGTATTCTTTGCAAAGTGAAACTTCACTTAATTTACTAAGCTCTGGAGCAAATGCAATTTCAAAGGGTACAATCTATTAGCCTTTAGTAAATCCACCCCAATATGTAAAACAGAAGCAACTAAATAACAAATGTTTAATTATAATGCCTATAATCTACCTTTTGGTGAAGGTCTGCTGGTAATCGGAGCTGTTTTTTAGCGTTGAATTTTTCCATCATGGCTTTAATATTTCCACAGTCCCCATCAGCAACTATCCACAATATCCTTTCCATGTTGTAAGGCTCCTATAAAAGATAAAACATGAATTGATGTTCTTTTTAGTGGACCAAGAACAGTGTCAGTCAATAAGTGATTGGCGTCTTCTGTTCCCAGATTAATCACAGTTCTTGCAGCAAGACTTAGACCCCTTTCGCACGGGCAATCAAATCAGGTCCACCTGTCAGTTTTTCCTGTAGACCTGGCACCTCGTCAGAAGGTCCATGTATACCTATGGACAGTGGGGGTAAAAATGGACTTGTGTCCATTTACACCCGCCTACCTCCTGGTCCAATCGGGTCAGAAGGGAATCTATCCTCTTCCATTTAGACAGAGCGGATCGGAGGGAAGTGGGGTGTAAAAAGGACCGTGGAGTCTATTAACTACCAGTTGCCTATAGAGCAGAGCAGGTTCTGTCCGTGTCTGCTCTGCAGAAACTGAGTGGTCACTCTGCAGATAGTGAGTGGACATGGATGTGTCATCTAGTGCAGAAAACATATTTGTGCGGAAAATTTTTTTTTTGTTGAGATAGTCCCACTCCAAATATATTAGGATAAAGGGCGAGCAAAGATCACTGGTCAAGGGTCTTGGAATAAGGACTTTATCCTATCTATTATATCCTATCTAATATATTTGTAACCATCTCAACAAAAAAAATATTTCTGCACAAATATTTTTTTTTAGCACTAATTGAGTTTTTGTGAGTTAATATATATGTATGTCTAATATAATGATCTGCTGCTGGTTGTGGGATTTCTAATCAACTATCCTAAATCTTATGGAGTTTATGAACGCCTGTGGAGGCAATAAGACATGCTGTTTTATATTTTATACAATGTGAGTGGCCTGGTGTTTTGTTAGTATTTTAAGCCAGGAGTTGCAGTATTACACTATGTGTTTTTATCTCTCCTACATTACCTTGAGTTTTTCTGGGAAGAGGAGCCTGGTGGTGTTGGAAGTTGGAGGAAAGTTCTCTTGTGTTGGAGTGGAGTCCTGGAGGCTTAACATAACGGTCTAGGATCCCTAAAATACTTAAAAGGCGTATATTTCACCAGAATCTGGTGAGTGCGGTATATTTTGGTTTAAAGCACTGATCTTTGGTGAAAGTACACTTTCTTGGAACAAGGACTTTTTTTGAAAAATATATATTTTTTATATTTTTGTATTTTATTCTGGCACTTGTGATTTATATACATATAATTTTTTTCACATACATTCACAAATTTTGGAGTGGAACTATTTATAATTTATATAATATTTAATATTTTATTTTTATTGAGTTAGTATATATTAATTAATTTGTGCTGTTTGTGATGTTTTTTATATCTAATATTTGTTTGTGCTGTTTTATATATTTTTTTTTTTTCTTATTTCTATTAGTGGTACCACTAAGGAGCAGCAGCATTTTACATATTAGGAATTATGTCACAGTATTTTTTGGAGCTGGTGATTTTCTTATGAATGTGTCATCTGCCCGCTCTGCAACAATCAGCAGGGAATCCACCTCATATGAAATGGGGTTTACAGCAAAAGTCTGGAAAGGTGGTTGTGCCTTCAATTTTGTACTGGGTGACAGGCAGTAAAATATTAATTGCATTCTGCTATTTCTCCACTAGATGTCAGCAGTGAACAGATCTTCAAAGCTGAATTCAAGGTATGTGCTGAGTAGTGCCATTGATCCAGCTTGGACTAATGTATTGTATTATTATTATTATTATAATACCGGATTTATAGAGCGCCAATAGTTTACGCGGCGCTTCACAACATAAGGGCAGACAGTACAATTACAATACAAATGAATACAGGAGGAATCAGAGGGCCCTGCGTAAGCATGTAAGTGCCATTTCTGGAAAATCCTCCTGGAAGCCGGAAATCACTGTAGTAGGCACAGCTACTACAGTGATTGCTGCTAGCTCCTGGATCCCGTGCCAAGTGGTTGCCCTGCTGCTTAGTGAACACAGGAGGCTTCCACCTGTTGCATCTTGTGAAAAACATAAGATTTGTATGCACAGGTGGAAGCCACATTTGGTAGTTCACACATATGAATGGATGTTTTATAATTAATATAAGTGTGTTTACAATTAGCACAAGACACTTTAGGATTTGCACTATATAGCATCCAAGGGGGTAAAACAGATATTTATAGAGCTGTCCACCCAATCCACGCTCATAAAAAAATTGAACGGGCTAAAAGGATAAGTTCACTTTTTAACAAAAAATAATAAATGCGCATTTTTTTGCAGGTAAGAAAAATGTGCGTTTACTATTTTTGGTTCTGTGAGCCTGGAAAGCATTGCACCAGCAGATCGCCGGTGCCATGCAGAACTCCTGCAGACTGCATTGCACCAGCAGATCGCCAGTGCCATGCAGAATTCCTGGAGACTGTCAGTGTATCTGTCTGCTCATACAACGTATGGGTAAGGAGATACACACTGACAGGAAGAATCAATGAACTCCCAGAGCACTCAACAGCGCCGTGGTAGTTCATTGAGAACTACAAGCCGACAGCCGCAGAGGAGGTGGGGACTTGTAATCTTCCCATTGACAGCATACTGTGAATGAGTGATGTAGGCGGGCAGGTGGGTGGAGCCCTGCACAGACACTTTTTTTTTAAATTGTGACAGCTAGTGTTGGAAGGGGAGGGGGCTGTCACATTGGGGGAGTGGGGGCCAGTCCTTCAATAACATGTTAAACCCTGAATATGGGTGTTATATGTAATATGTTACAAAAGGTGAACTTATCCTTTAAGATGTATGAAAACCCTAATAATGAACTTCTCCTATTTGCTCCTTTTTAATTTGTCAAATATACAATTGTAAGTGTTTTGTTATATCTGTTTGATAATATCACTTGATCCTGGAAATATTCAAGGTTGTCCTGTGCATACTTCCTCTGTTATCTTAAAGTGTTACTAAACCCCGGACCCTGCATTCACTATATCTGGTCTCCCCGGACCCTGCATTCACTATATCTGGTCTCCCCGGACCCTGCATTCACTATATCTGGTCTCCCCGGACCCTGCATTCACTATATCCGGTCTCCCCGGACCCTGCATTCACTATATCCGGTCTCCCCGGACCCTGCATTCACTATATCCGCTCTCCCCGGACCCTGCATTCACTATATCTGGTCTCCCCGGACCCTGCATTCACTATATCTGGTCTCCCCGGACCCTGCATTCACTATATCCGCTCTCCCCGGACCCTGCATTCACTATATCTGGTCTCCACCGGACCCTGCATTCACTATATCTGGTCTCCCCGGACCGTGCATTCACTATATCTGGTCTCCCACAGTACACAGAACATAGAGATGTAATTATTGTAGTAATTACAATGCAGTTAACATGAACCAGTGCTGACAGAGTGGGGCGGGGAGGAAGGGTTAAATAAAGATGCCGTGTAGGTGTCTGATGTTCTCCTTATCAACCAATGATGTCAGCGATTTGTTAGAATGCTGGTGACTGGCCTGCACAGTTAATTAAAAACGATGGCTTTGTGTAACAAAAAACAGGCTTAATCTACCCACTGGGCTGTACACAATTTTGGGGGAGTTTTTAGGCATTTTCAAAGGCACCCTTGAAGAACCCAAAAGGCACCGTGGTTGAAAAAGGCTGGGGTAGAGCATGGGTGCTGAGCAACTTAAGATGGAGTGCCGACTTTAAAGTGGAACAAAACCCATTAATGTAACGGTTTTCCAGAACTGTTGTATTCAAATCATGCCATGAATGACAGCTCTCAACCGAACTGACAAGCCATAAATTGTCTGGTGTCATAAATTATCAAAATTAATAACCAAGTTACACTTCCCAGTGTTAATGAGCAGGTGGAAACTCAGCTCCTTGCACAGATCGAAAGGGCTGGGACAGTGATAATAATGGGGGATTTTAACTACCCGGAAATTGACTGGAGTAATGGTACTGCAGGAACAGTTAAAGGGCAAACATTTATAAACCTACTACAGGACAATTTTATGGTCCAGTTCATAGAGGCCCCTACTAGGAACGATGCTCTACTGGACCTGGTAATCTCAAACCATACAGAGCTTATTACTAATGTCCATATAAAAGAACATCTGGGTAGCAGTGACCATTACATGTTTTAATTTATTGTTAGCTGTAAACAGCAAGCACATACGGGAAAAATAAAAAGGATCAATTTCAAGAGAGCTAATTTTTCAAGGCTGAGAGCTGCTCTCCAAGCCTTAGACTGGGAGGGAATATTGGCATTAATGAACACAACACAGAAATGGGAGTTCTTCAAAGACTGTATGTGAACACACTGCAAGATATATTCCCATGGGCAACACGGTTAAAGGGCTAAAAATCAAATCTATGTGGCTTACGGCCAAAGTTAAAAAGGCTATAGATAATAAGAAAAGAGCTTTTAATAAATATAAAAATGGTATACTTGGATTTTGCAAAAGCGTTTGACACACACGGCTAATGTGTAAGGTAAAGTCTACAGGCTTCGAAAAATCTGAATGTAAATGGATAGAAAACTGGCTAAAAGATCGTATTCAAAGAGTAGTGGTTAATGATTCATACTCTGAATGGTCTAGGGGTGTCAGTGGTGTACCCCAAGGTTCAGTGTTGGGACCCGTACTTTTTAATATATTTATAAACAATATAGGGTCTGGGATTATAAATCCCATTTCAGTCTTTGCAGATGACACCAAGCTGTGCAGTGGAATAACGTCCTTACAGGATGTCTCCAACTTACAAGCCGACCTCAATGCACTGTTTAATTGGGCAACTATGTGGCAAATGAGGTTTAATGTTGATAAATGTAAGGTTCTGCACTTGGGGGCTAAGAATATGCATGCATCATACATACTAGGGGGGGTACAACTGGGGGAATCAATGGTGGAGAAGGATCTGGGAGTTCTGGTAGATCACAAGCCTAATAATGGCATGCAATGCCAAGCTACAGTTTCTAAAGCGAGCAAAATCCTCTCTTGTATTAAAAGAGATATAGACTCCAGAGAGAGATATCATATTACCCCGGTACTAATCATTAGTAAGACCTCATCTGGAATATGCAGTTCAGTTTTGGGCATCAATTCACAAAAAGAACATTGGGGAACTAGAGAAAGTACAGAGAAGGGCAACCAAACTGATAAGAGGCATGGAGGAGATCAGCTATGAGGAAAGATTAGAGGAACTGAATTTATTCTCTCTTGAGAAGAGGAGATTAAGGGGGGATATGATCTCCATGTATAATACATAAGGGGGGATATGATCTCCATGTATAATACATAAGGGGGATATGATCAACATGTATAATACATAAGGGGGGATATGATCTCCATGTATAATACATAAGGGGGGATATGATCTCCATGCATAATACATAAGGGGGGATATGATCACCATGTATAATACATAAGGGGGGATATGATCTCCATGTATAATACATAAGGGGGGATATGATCACCATGTATAATACATAAGGGGGGATATGATCTCCATGTATAATACATAAGAGGGATATGATCTCCATGTATAATACATAAGGGGGGGATATGATCTCCATGTATAATACATAAGGGGGGATATGATCTCCATGTATAATACATAAGGGGGGATATGATCTCCATGTATAATACATAAGGGGGGTGTCCTGCCTTCTCTGCAGTTATGAAAGGGTTACAGAGGATTACAGGCAGTATAACCTTTGATGTCCACACAGTAAAGAGTCGATGATTGATAACCGCTGATCTTTTACTGATAACATGTGACATAATGAGAATGAATGAATGTGAATGCGCGTGAATAAATGGTAAAACTGAAATACAAACAGAATAAACAGACATGAGTACATATCTAACTACCTAGCTATATACATAACATTCCTCAGTACATAGGAGGGGTACTTACAGACTTTGGGGGTCTAATCAAGCCCATATATGAAGAGGGAACAGCATCCCACATGTACTTGCATTGTAGAATTTCTTCAGTCTGAAGAGATGAGGTCACTTCCTCCCAAGTTAGCAAACAAGACAATGCAGTAGAAAAATGGACCAGTGGGTGAGACCCTACTAGAAAAGAAGTCCTCAAAAGAACATACTGCGGCTTAAAACAAAGTGTTTATTAACATTGTAATGACCGTAGGCAGCGCATTTAGACTTAAAGCGGTGCTGCAGTCAAAAGGGGAAGATTTGAGGCTTTATCCCCTGTTCCCCGTTTAAGGATTGGCACCTTTGGGGGATGGGGGGGGGATATCCAAATTTGACAGGTACCCACTCCTGCTTCTGCTGCAATCACCTAGGCTGATTTCTAAAAGTCAGCAGCTACAGTTTTTGTGGCTGCTGACTTTTATTTTTTTTTTGTTTTGACCAGACCTCCACTTTAAGTGATGAAGTCACATGACAAAGTGACGCAACGCGTTGGTACGCAACTTCCGGTGACGTGGTGACACACTTCCGGGTGTGGGGGCCATTTTGGTACACCCAACAAACCCATGCAGTACATCCTTATACATGAGGTTTAGAAGCTTTGTATCTTTGAAAAAAATGTGAGTAAGCAATTTGTTTTTATGTCATTTACTGAGTAACAAACATTATTGCACCATGGAGGATCTTTTTTCTGTCTTATTAATATGATCATGAGTGGGGAGTGAGCTGTATTGCGGTACCTGTGCCAGGAGGAACCTGAGAGGAGTAAGGGGTGTTACTGAAGGGAGCTTATGTGGCGTTTTTGTCCTCTGACAAGATAACATCCATAAGGATCAAGGGGTGATCCTAAAATGTGAGCTGGCCCTTGTGGTCACGTTTCAGAGATGAGGGGACATTTCGGCTATTTGAGGATTTTTTCACCAGAGTGGAGATCATTTATTTCACCTCATCACCTGCATGAATTATTTGTAGATCACAGCTATATGTTTAGTTTTTTTGTGTATTGGACATTATTTGTGAGTGTTTTATGTTTGAGATTATTTATATGAGGTTGATTTAAGTGAAGGTCTTTTGTTATTTAATATAATTGGCACTGATAGCTATTATTGTTTTTCCCCAGAAGGGGTTTCACTTGTTACACTATTTGAAAAGTCCCATTATTGGGACAGGAGGGTGGGGTATATATATTTTATATAATTTGAGTCACTTTTTAAGTGTGTACTTAAACAGGTTTTCCTGTTATTTTCAACAGTTTTTCACGTGTTTATTCACAATTGGATCCGGATTGGATCAGAACACAGTTTGTGGATAATTATATTATACTGTTGAGATTTGTCATTTATTTTATTGTTTAGCGCTTCACCATTTTTTTCATATTGATTTGCACTTACCAATTGGGTCAGGTTGGGTGAGAGCAGCTTTGATTTAGGGGTATCCATATAAGCGCAAGAAGTTACACCAATAGCATATCTAACAAATGACCAGTATGACCACAACCTCTCCGGCACAATTGGGAACTTGAGGAAGAAAATATAGCAATCCTGCTAAGAAGCTTATAGGCTAGTTCCTATTGGTTTACACAGTGGGCCACCTGCTGGATGGATTGTGTTTCTGCCAACCAGTTTGATGGGGTAAATGTGGTCTTAAGATCTGTTTCCCACTTCAATAATAGTGCTGCTTTTTGGAAAAATCTTTTTAGCCTGTAAGACGCCATAAAAAAACGATAAGCCCTTTAAGGCTGGTTTGCAACTAGAATAAAATTGCCAGGCTTTAGGATGGATGTTGGCTGTGGGGATGGGGTGAGACTTCAAGAAGTTTAAGATGCAGATACAGGTGAAATGGGTATTGAGAGGCAACTTGAACTCTTCCACCTGGTGTTCCAAGCTCTTGAGGTTGGATTCATTGTAAAAGTTGTCAATCCCTAGTATACCCTGAGTAATTAACTTTCTGATGGGCAGCAGTGGCAATAATGATTCTAGAACCTGTGTGGTAAGTGACACCTCTTTGTTATGTAAGCCCCAAACAGAAGGCCCGATGAGAGCCCACTATGCTTCCACAAATGTCTGCACTATCAGTGGAAGTAGTTTTAGATCTTGCTTTTTCCACATATTGGCAAGTACAGTAGTAGCATTTGCAAGTCAGATAGTGGAGTTAATGAAGATTCAATCTCTACCATAGTACTTCAGTTGAACTCCTGAACCGCCAACTAAATTGATCCAAGCGAGCCGCAGAAAGATAATCTTTGATATCCACACATCCTACACCTCCAACATTTCTATACTTGATTAGTAGGTTGTGTGATCATCTAGTCCATTTACCTTTCCATATACATATGTTTTGAGGAGCTTAGAAAGGGAGTCAAAGAATTTTGCTTCAACTGGGATGGGAAGGGAAGGGTGCAAAATAGGTATAGGATTTGTGGGAGTATGGTCATCTTAAAGAAGGCTAATCTGCCCATCCACAATTCAAACTAGGATAAATGCTTAAGCTCCCTATCTAGTTTAGTTATCAGAGGTGCAAAGTTGGCTGCTTCTAATGCAGGCCATAGAGGGTTGTTTATCGGCCAAATTTTCGTCCGCACGAAAAATCGGCCGATATTCACGCCGTTAGTGGGGTAATGCCGGCAGCCGTTTTTCATGGATCTTCTCATTTCTTTTTATTGATAATGCTGGAAAATCCACAAAAAAACGGCCGTTTTTCGTAGACATTGGTGGCAGCATCGGTAATGGCAACGACCGATTTTTCATTTATCGTTCGACAATTCGGCTGATAAACAGCCCGTCTGTGGCCAGCCTAAGGAACTCATGCTAGCTGCGAGTGTGATTCCAAGATAAGGTATCTCTGCATCGCTCCAGGCATATGGGAGCTGTCCTGATAGGGCACTTTTTAGATTAGGGCTAATTCCAAGGCATAATATCAATGATTTAGTGAAGTTAACTTTGTAGTATGATAATTTACTAAAGCGGTGAAGGATGTTGTGGCCACAGGAGAGAGAGGTTAAAGCATTTTTAAAGTAGTATCAGTGTCAGTATGTTTTATGTAGGATAAAAGAAAGCAAAATGCACACTATAGTTCTGGGCTGTACTATGGGTACAAACAACAAATAAAAAACACATGTGTTATTGCTGCAATCATCTGGAGCATGAGAGTTTATTTTGGGTTGTTCTTTATTGGTAAGGTATGGTAGTAGCAAGAAATATACAGATACATTTACGTTTTTTTTTTTTTGCTTTCTTGGGCTAGTAATTCTTTGATAATAATAAAAAATTAGGAGATATCCATTACCATTTACCACCAAAAGAAAGTCCAACTTGTCCTGAAAAAAACAAGCTATAACCTGGATACACAAAGTAGTTGTTGATGATATGAACGGTTTTACTGACATGTGTCAAAGTTGCAACATGGTGTTCAGACATTACCATTTGTTTTACTGTCAGTCACTAAGGAGTTAATATTAAAATGACAATGTTGGTTGTGTAAGTGATGGAAAGGGAGTTCTTTAGGTGAACATGCAGGAGTCATTTAGCAGGGATTTTCCTGAATAACAGGTGACTTCTGTGACATAAACATAACATAAAAAAGAGGAAGGAGGTTTTTATACGGCTCTGTATCACTGTGTGAGAGGGAGCTCTATATGCTGCTGACAGTAATATCTTCCTTCATCATCTTCACTCGCACTTTGTATTGTCATTGTGAATTGAGTTCCTGATCCAGATCCACTGAACCTATCTGAAACCCCAGATGCTCGAGCACTGGAGTGATACAAGAGGTGTTTAGGAGGTTGTCCTGCTTTCTGTTGATACCAGGCTATTACGTGAACGCGTGCTCCAGAGTAATAAAGACTTTTACTGGATGTACATGTGATTGTGATTGTCTGTCCCGGGGACACAGAGGTAGAATCCGGAGTCTGAGTCATCACAATCTCTCCACAGGATCCTGAGGATGGGAAGAGACATAATTATTATGAATAGATTTCATTATAAGAGGCAACTATATTCAGCTAAAACCATCTGTATGTAACATTTAAGCTCTATGTAAGGATCTAGGTTCCGTTTATGATTAATCAGAACACTGGACACTGTTACCTATTTAATAAATGCCTGGGAAAAAATTCCAAAGAGGGCCCAAAGTTTTTTTAGATAACATATCTGATAAAACACATCCATTTAACTTTAATTTCTCTATTCCTAATTATTATTATACATCTGACAAAATAAACCCCAAAAATCCTCATACCTTGGATGTAGACATAAAAGACACAGAGTAGATATGTCAGAGGAAGCATCTTGATGGGTCTGGTCTGTCACTCACACAGATCATTGATCTTCATGGTAAACTGTTTATATAAAATTAAATCTATAGGGAAATAATCTCAGAGTCTCACTATGTAAAGCAGGAAATATTCAAATTTTACAATTTGTGGGGAGTATTATATCTCAGTGCTCAGTACAATGTGGCAGAACGAAGCAGTGTGATATCAGAGTAGAATGCACCCAGCACATTACATGCAGTGAGACTCATTATGAAAGTTTTAAAAGATTTTTCCACTTTTGGAGAAACTTCCCCATCCATTACCAGTAGGAATAAGTGAAATTGAGTTTCATATAATTCCAAGAAAAAAATTGTAGTTTTCAGCAAAAGTTGACTATTTCAATGAATGCAGTGAAGTTTTATGATGATTTTAAGGGTGCAATAGGAATTAAGTGGCTTCAAGGCTCAGTACAATGTAGCAGAATGAAGCAGTGTGATATTAGAGTAGAATACACCCAGCACATTGATGCTCTTTATGTAAGATTTAGGAGATTTTCCACTTTCAGAGTTGGCAAAACTCTCACATCCCTTACCTACTTGTCAGTAGAGATGAGTAAAATTGAGAATTTTAAATTTTAAAAAATGGAAGAGCTTACCAGAACTTGCCAGTTTTGGAGAAATTGTAAAAACAAAATGCAGCACTTATTATCTCACTCTTAGAATAAATAATACAATTACGGTTCAAAAGTCCTTAAAGGCTCATTTGGCCCAGGCTAACCCTGCCTGCAGTGATCGATGTTTTCGGGGTTGTGGCCATCGTGGCGATGTATTGCATATCTGGTGGTCATGCCCGAGACTGTTTCATTTTTGGTCTTGTGTTTTTGGCCTCCTTTTCACCTTGTTCCATCTCTCCATATGGTGGGATGCTCGGTATGCCTTGCTTCATTGCCCCATACCGGGCCTCTTGGCTCACCAGCAGAAGTTGGCTTCCTATTTGTTTTTATCGGCCACTAGAACAATTGCTCAGGCTGGAAGAGTCCATTTGTCCCTCTTCAGGGGGAGCGGGATCGTTGGACCACTATGATGCTCAACGAACAGAAGACGAGTATCTGCAACGACTCCCAATGTACATTTTTGAAAATATGGGAGCCGTGCTTGCAATATGCCTTTCCCACGCTCCCCCCCGCTAGTCTGGGGATGTAATGGCGTTCGGTATTGGCGCTCTTGGACCCCTGCTCTTTGTTTTTTTTTGTTTGTTTTTTTCCTTTCTCTCTTTCTCTGTTTGTTTTTGGTGTGACAGTGGACAGCTGCCTTTAGCTGTTATAGACAGAGTTACATTAATGTTATTGTAACTTATGTGCCATTAATAGCCCCTGCGTGGGCATACCTTTTGCCTTGTTGGCGTTAGAGCACTGTTTTTTCTATTTTTGCTTTTTTTATCGGTGCAATTGATAGCCCCTGCGTGGGCTTGTTTTGTTGCCTCTGTTTTATACTGTTTAAAATTAATAAAAACCATTGAAATACAAAAGTCCTTAAAGGAAAAGTCCATATGATGTAACTGTGTTTTGCATAAAAAACATAACTGGGAAGAGGTGGTAAGTGGCCACAGAGAAGAAGAAAAAAAGATCCTCCACCAACACCATTCACAGCCTCTTACCAGAGGATAAGACCACAGGTCATGTGGTCTCAAACAGCAAGTATGGAAGGTCAATGGAAATATGGGACCATGAATCTTCTCCTCCAAAAAAGGTACAAGTAGTGATGTTGCCTTTTTTTGGCGGAGAAGTGTTGCATTCTGTTTTTAGAATTATTCCATTTGTTGTCTGCATTTTTGTTAGCTGTTTTTTCCCTCACAGAGACATTTAGCACAGGTGTAAAGAACCATTCAATTGAATTTTGGAGAAATAGTCATGAAGTCAATTGGAAGGCAAAATTATAGTGGTGTTAGGGGGTTTTTAAGGGTAAAATGGGAAGTCTGTGGGCTCATGAAGCTCCTTCCAACTATACTGACCTTTCCCCTTGCTACAAAATGCCCCCTCATTAGCCTCACTATCTTACAGTTTTCACAGAGAGAATAAAACAGACAAAAACACAAATACATGTAAAAAAACACAAATACATGTAAAAAAACATTAAATGAATGTCGTTATCAACAATTTCACCCAAAATGTGCCTAATATTTACTAAATTAGTGAAGATATACTCGATGAGAATGACATTTGCTGACATTAAGCAGCATCTGCTCTTCAGCAGGATAAAATCTTTACTATAATATTCACCCGTAAGAATGTTACCTTCCTTGCACATTCACCTGACATTCTCTCAAGCTATTTTTTTTTTTTTTTTTACTAAATTCACCTGATTTAAGCTTCTACTAAAACATTATTAATTGTCTATAGGTAGTGCTGAACCTGTATTAAAACCACAGGTCAAAAAAAATATAATATTACAAAAAAAGCGTGCCCCCCTTCCCCCAAAGCTAACCAGTCATAGACACAAGGCAAGATGATATTCCCTTCTAGTTTTCATAACCAGCATTACATTTAGACTTTTACTTTACTTAAGGTTTTAACTTTCATTTAGTGTACTTCTTTCTATCCTCTTCAAAGATAAGTCCTCCACTTCTCTAAGGAAACTCTACCAAATTATTATCATTGTCTTGCCTCATTGTACTCTATAGATGAGTGGACTCCATTAGTAAAAACATAACATCTTTTATCCACTGTGTTGAGCATCTATACAACTTTATATACACCATTCAGCCACAGAGCTGGCAGTACAAGTTCTGACTGGGCATTGGTCTTTAGAATTAAACACTACCAGGGGCGGACTGACCATATGAAAACGCGGGCACTGCCCGAGGGCCCGGGGTCAGTAGGGGGCCTCATGAGATGTCCCTGGAACCTTTTTCATAGGTTTTTTTGAGTTTGGGCAAGGACACAGGGGCCCCATGGTCCCCTATTGCCCGGGGGCCCCATGAGTTGTCAGTCCGCCCCTGAACACTACCCTTGATCAAAAAGACTGCATTAGACAGATTTAGCGAAAGTGTCGCTCGTGTGTACTGAATATTGTGCAGCGTATGCCAAGTTCATGTACCTGTCCAGAACTTGTATTTGAATTTGGCTTGTGCTGCACCACTTTTAGAATGCACATAAGATACTTTGGAAAAATTTGTCTCCGCCAGTTTATCTCTGTACGGCGAAAGATTAATTAGCGCCACTTTCACAAAATACAAACTGTCAGTATTTTATTTTGAATTTGTCGCATTGAATGCGGCAGTTGATTTTGGCACATTCATTGCAACAAAATGTAAAAGTGGCCCATTTAGAAATTTTGTGTACGAGTCTCTGTCAGAACCAAAAGTGTTGTATATGCTTCATGAATATGGCTCAATACCTCAAAGGTTCTGCTCACAAGGCCACATCATTCATTCACAGACTTCCATGAATGAATGAACTGAAAGTCCCGGCAGCCTTAGCGGCTGTGGGCTTGTAGTTTTCAATGAATTACCACCATGCTGTGGAGTGCTATGGTAGTTCATTGAAGCTTCCAGTCAGAATATCTGCTTGAACGTACAACCCGTACAGCAAGCAGATATTCTGACAGATCTGCAGGAGAACTGCATGGCATCAGCGATCTATTAATTGCTAATGCAATGCTTTCCAGGCTACTGTAGACAAAAATAATAAATACACATTTTTTTTTACCTGCCAAAAAATGTGCATTTATTAATTTTGTCCAAAAGGTGAATTTATCCTTTAACGAGAAGGATTAATGCCAGAAAAGTGGTGCAGTAGCTTTATTGGTTCCTCCCTGTATCTCTTGATTGCATATCCTCCACGTAACCCTTTATGATTCAAACCTATTGGTGCCACTTGGTGGGTCTTAGAGTGGATCAAATATGTACACCATGATCAGTTTTTCCTTCGTTTGACTATTTTAAGAACACATTTAGGCTTCAGTAGGCTCTTTCATTAAGTTTTTCTATTTGCTATACAGTTATAATTTAGTTCTTATCCTGTCTAACCAATAGACCCAAATGGGAATTAATTCATGAATAAGATGCTTACATTCTTCCATGCCAAGCTTCGATGTTATTTCAATATACCCTTTGATTCATCTCTCGGTTGCTGGCAGAAATCTGTTTCTGGATGAGGTTAGTTTAAATATGATGTGAGACATGGGTCTTTTAAATTCAACCCAGCAGCTCTTGTCTATCTCCTTGCAGTCTATTATGTTTGAATCGTATTCAGGAATAGGGATGAGCCAAAATGCCCTGGGTTCAGTTTGAGTGAGGGGTGACTAACTTAAAAAGTGGATGCCGAATCCAAACCCCATTAAAATCAATGGAGCCAAATCTGTCAAATGAAGAATACCCTTTTTTTCTGGGCTGATAGCCATAGGGTTGTAAAAAGATAGCATGGAGGTGGCCACTGTCCTGGGAAACATTTATCAATGCAAACATTTTTTTTTAAATCCTATTCGGCCAGGGGTAGGGATTTTTGAAAGCATTGACATTTACAAATGAAAAAAGTGTTTAAAAGTGTTTAAAATGGCTGGCGTATTACAATTCCTTGCTGGCTTAAAATTATAAAAGGCACACAGACCCCTCCAAAGTTCCCCAAAATACGTATGTCATCCTGTACTGGCCAATCAAGACAGCCAAAGACTGACTTCCAGTCAAGAGAATATGCTGGTGCTGACAAGGGAACTCAGTTGACCCATTGGAACAAATGTAAGAAATGAGGATTTCTGTTGCACCTTAAACGCTTCCCCGCCGCCCAATAGTAAAACTACTGCTACAGGATGGCAGGGCTGCGCATAATCATGTATATATACATGATTTGCATTTTCAGGTAGGGGGCGTGCATGCATGTGCGCTGCCCTACCCACTGCACTATTGGTGGCTACAGATGTCAATCATTGGGTCCCGGCCAGAGATTCCTCGCCGGCACCCGGCAATCGCCGAGTTACACTGATGGGGGAGAGACCTGTGTGTGAACAACACAAGTCTGTCTTCTGCCAGCAATAACATGCAGCAGAGAACTACACAGCAGCATGTTAAAACACAGCACAGCACGCAGTTAACCCTTTGATCACCCCAGATGTTAACCCCTTCCTGCCCAGTGTCATTAGTACAGTGTCAGTGCTTTTTATTAATATTAATCACTGTGTCATTGGGATGTCAGTGGCAGTTAGTCAGTTCTCACCCAGTGTCAGAATGCCTGCCGCAGTCCCGCTATAAGTCGCTGATCACCGCCATTACTAGTATTAAAAAAATAAAAATTTCAGTATATATACCGCCATTTGTAGATGCTATAACTTTCACGTAAACCAATTCATTTACATGTATTAGGATTTTTTTAGCAATGACATGTAGCAGAATACATTTTGCCCTAATTCATGATGAAATTTGATTTTTTAAATTTTTCTACTTGTTATGTTTTATAGCAAAAGTAAAAAATACTGAGGTTTTTTTTTTTTCAAAATTGTCTGTCTTTTTTTGTTTATAGCAGAAAAAAAATTAAAAACGCAGAGGTGATCCAATACCACTGAAAGAAAGCTCTATTTGTGGAAAAAAGGATATAAATTTAATTTATGTACAGCGTTGTATGACCACGCAAATGTCAGTTAAAGTAATCCAATGCCGTTTCGCAATAAATGGCCTAGTCAGGAAGGGGGGTAAATCCTCTGGAGGGCAAGTGGTAAAACCGTGGTTCTCATCTTTTTCATTCTCATCTTGAGGTTTGGGTGTTTTTGCCCACCTACGAAGGGGGAGATTTCACTCCTCCTTTTGCATTCTTCACAATGTAAAGGAATTATTAATCCAGAGTCCAGAATGGGGCCTTCCCCTAATGTCCACAACAGGTGTGGAGGCCTGGGGAATGGCATGGTTTCATCTTTCACCACTGAAATATAAGAAACCATCAGGTGGTCTAAATCCCAGCATCTAACAGAACTGGTCAGCTCAAAAGTTCATCACTTATCCCTTAAAAAATCTACCATCCTACATCTCCTTCTGCCTTAAAGTTTTGCACTGCAGACTAGCAGAACTAGTGTGTAGAAATTTGTGAATTCATAACATAAAAAAATCTAGGTGCACCATTGTAGTGTACCTTTGTGCTCCACTATAGAGATTTCACAGACAGGAAAGGAGGGTAAACTTCCAGCAGCAACACTAAAATAAATACAGTTGTGTTCAAAATAATAGCAGTCAGACATCACTAACCTGATCAATCACTGTTTTTGGTAGAAATTATATTTCTACATGGCAAATAATTTACTAGCAGGTGTAGTAGAGTAATAGAAATCCAACAGACCCAACAGTCATGACATGCATGCTGTTGATTCTGTGTAATTGAATCACTAATTGAAAGGGGCATGTTCAAAATAATAGCAGTGTGGAGTTCTATTAGTGAGGTCATTCATTCTTTGAAAAACAGGTGGCAATTATTGCCCTTATTTAAAGAAGGAAGGCAGCAAATGTTGTACATGCTGGTTACAGTGCATTTCTCTCTGAAATTCTGAGGAAAATGGGTTGTTCCAGACATTGTTCAGAAGAACAACGTCCCTTGATTAAAAAGTTGATTGGAGAGGGGAAAACATATAAAGAAGTGCAGAAAATGATAGGCTGCTCAGCTAAAATGATCACAAATGCTTTAAAATGGCAACCAAAACCTGAAATACGTGGAAGAAAGCGAAAAACTACCATTTGAATGGATAGAAGAATAGCCAAAATGGCAAGGACTCAGCCAACAATCAGTTCCAGGAAGATCAAAGAAGATGTAAAGTTACCTGTGAGGACTGTTACAATTAGAAGATGCCTATGTGAAGCCAAGCTATCTGCAAGAAACCCCCGCAAAGTCCCACTGTTGAAAAAAAGACGCGCTGAAGGGGTTACAATTTGCCAAAGAGCACATTGACTGGCCTAAAGATAAATGGCACGACATTTTGTGGACTGATGAAAGTAAGATTGTTCTTTTTGACTTTTAGTTGCCAGAGACAGTTTGTCAGACGACCCCAAACACTGAATTCAATCCACAGTACACTGTGAAGACAGTGAAGCATGGTGG
The DNA here is from genome assembly GCF_062004578.1 of Staurois parvus. Lineage (NCBI taxonomy): Eukaryota > Metazoa > Chordata > Amphibia > Anura > Ranidae > Staurois > Staurois parvus. The sequence goes on along the minus strand of NW_028318991.1, from coordinate 328,656 downwards.
TGCAAGCATCATGATATGGGGATGTTTCTCATACTACATTGTTGGGCCTATTTATCGCATACCAGGGATCATGGATCAGTTTGAATACATCAGAATACTTGAAGAGGTCATGCTGCCTTATGCTGAAGAGGAAATGCCCTTGAAATGGGTGTTCCAACAAGACAACGACCCCAAACACACCAGTAAACATGCAACATCTTGGTTCCAGACCTACAAGATTGACGTTATAGACTGGCCAGCCCAATCCCCGGATCTTAATCCAATAGAAAACTTGTGGGGTGACATCAAAAATGCAGTTTCTGAGGCAAAACCAAGAAATAGAGAAGAACTGTGGAATGTAGTCCAATTATCCTGGGCTGGAATACCTGTTCACAGGTGCCAGAAGTTGGGTGACTCCATGCAACACAGATGTACAGCAGTTCTCAGAAACAGTGCTTATACAACGAAATATTCATTAAGTGATTCAAAGGAAAGCAAAATCTTCAAACATTTTTCAGTTTATATAGTGAATGTTTGAGTTTGTAAAGAAGAATACAAACACTGCTATTTTTTTGAACAGTCTAATATTCACTTTTCTTCAATTTTTTTTAGAGGAACAACACAAATTTAATATATTTTTCTTCATGTTCTGATTTGGAATAGAATGTGTCGTGTTCCCAATGCATTTGTGTGTATGGAAATAAAAGCTATTAGAAGGATTTTGAGCTTTATTCACTTTTTTCAACACACTGCTATTATTTTGAACACAACTGTATAAACACTGTATTTTTGGACTTATGATATCCTGATCATGTTCTTCATATGAATTGTTTGCTGTATCATCAGAGATCATGCCCCATTCCTCCCAACTTTAGTTGAGGGACAAATTGGACAACAGACAATACTGTGCATTCAGCATGCCATGGCAAAAAATGGCCATGACTACACAGTGCATAAAATTCAGCATGGTTTAAAGCAGTGGTATCCAGATTGTGGCCAGGGGGCTGGATGTGGCCCTTTGCTTGCCTTTATCTGGCCCTTCAGGCACCATTCCTCCTTCTGACACCAATGATGGGGCACCATTCCTCCCACTGACACCAATGATGGGGCACTGTTCCTCTCACAGACACCAATGATGGGGTGCTATTCTTCCCACTGATATTAACACTGGAGCACG